>NC_057776.1:6883636-7093387 GCF_014825855.1 Bombus pyrosoma
GAAGTACTTTTGTAGTAACAGAACAAAATGTTCTATTCAAATTGTTCTCCTGAAGTACTTTTGTAGTAACAGAACAAAATGTTCTATTCAAATTGTTCTCCTGAAGTACTTTTGTAGTAACAGAGCAAAATGTTCTATTCAAATTGTTCTTCTATGGTAATTTTCTAGTAACAGAACAAAATGTTCTATTCAAATTGTTTTCCTGTAGTAATTTTGTAATAACAGAACAAAATGTTTTATTCAAATTGTTCTTCCGAAGTACTTTTGTAGTAACAGAACAATATGTTCTATTCAAATTGTTCTTCTGAAGTACTTTTGTAGTAACAGAACAAAATGTTCTATTCAAACTATTTTATTCCTACATAATGGATTATTCATAATTTAATAAAATAATATGAAATAAAAAATGTTGCACATCTATTATTTCCTTATAAAACAAAAGCAACTTTTGGAACGACCTAATATATCCATTTTCGACAGAGAATGATAGACTTTATTAAATGAAATACAATTTTCCTCTACAAAGTTCTCTTAATTTTTCTACGTTTACTTACAATGGGGTTAAAATAGCGATGTAATCTGGCTCAATTATATTAAAATCACCCTGTACATTCGTTCGATCTACGCACACCACGATTCATTCGCAGCGTTTCTCGTCCCGGGAAGAGAGGGACGCGTTTTGTCTTTAGAGAATTTTCCATGGCGCGTAAGATTTTCCAGCCGACAGACAAACGTGTCACGAGCTCCTGTGTGTCTCTTTCATCCGCGAAACTGGGTTTCTGGGATAAATCGCTGTGATTTCTAGTTAAATTAACCCTACGGGAGCTGCCGGCTCTTTCTCCGACCTCGTTTCTTTGAATTCTTCTTCAAATTTCTTCTTTCTCATCTTCCTCTGAATTCTCTAATTCAAGAAAAAGTAGAATACACTCGAGACAATCTTGCGAATTTCATACAAATTTCCTATCTCATTCTACTTCATTTTATTTCAGCCGTATGAATTTCCGTGTATTTCATCAATGCACATAACAATTGTTATTAATTCCATTAATTTTTGCTCGTTTAAATTTTTATCAATTGAATTTCAAGTTTCTATGTTTTAAGTTTCAGTTTAAGATCGTACGATTATTTTATACCTTTATAATCACTTTTGCATTTAGTTTTATGAATTCATCGTTACTATTTTACCAATTACAATTCGAACATAAACTTTCTATAGAACGTGAAATTATTTGACATCATTGCGACAACTTTCATGTTTTAACTTCGTGGAATTATCATCATCGTATCCCGAGCAAGAAAGAGAAAGAAGGTACTAGAAGAGGTGAAAAATGGAGGGACACAGAGGGAAGCAGGAGAAGAGCAAGAAAGTTGGACAGGAGACCAAATTGTAGAAGAAAGAAGGAAGAGAGAAACAGAAGAGAGGAGGAAAAGGATAAAGGAATCCAAATATAACAGATACTACAGAAACATAACTAAAGATGAGATGCCAAAGTACTTGGAAGGGAGGATGAAGTGGAAGGACAGAAAAATTATAGCCAGATTCAGGCGTGGAAACGAGACCAAAGCGAAGGAACACTGGAAAGAGGAGGGAGAAAAAAGGTGCAGATTATGCGGAAGGGAAGAAGAGGATCTGAGACATGTAATAGAAGAATGTGAAATAAAGGGAGGACCAAAACACATGAAAAAAACACTGAATGAGACTGGAGAAGGACTAACGGAATTAAAAGCAATAATAGAGAAGAGAAGGGCAAGGGCAATACAAGACGGGGAGGAAGGACAAGAAGGTAGCACGCCAAGAAGGCAAAGGACCAAAGTGACAATAATGTGTAGTCATAAGTTGCAATAGTTTGTAGTCATTAGTTTTAGAGACTATTGATAAGAATATGCCAAGGAGTGCAATACAATAAATGTAAGAAATGTAATTCGAAAGTTCGTCCAAAGCCGAAAGGCACGGACTAAAATAAATAACAATAATATCATCATCGTATCCCTTTGCAAGATACTACAATTCTTTAACCAAAACCGCTTCTGTTCTACGAAAGTTAATCCTTCCCAAAGTGGAAGAATTTTCAAGAAATCTTGCGTGGTCAGTCCGCCGAACCATATCAAATCTCGTGATTCTCCTCTTTTCCGAGCTTCCTTTTCTTCTGCTTGGTTCGTGTGATCGAAGAAAAGATTCTTCGACGAGCGTCAATTAAGCGTCATCACGAGAAACGCGAGACGAAGGGACGAAACACGAGAGCAGAAGGGACGAAGCTTTTAGAAACAGGGATTTCCCGGCGTCGATTCCCCCGTTTGCTTCGTAATTTCCCGTTTGTTCCCCCGAAAGCGAAGATTGCATTTAATTGCGCGGAAAGCGATCTCGATGCTCGGGGTTGCGAGTCGAGTCTCGATGATAGATCGGTGATTAAAACGCGTTACAGCTATCTCGTGATTGTTTTGAAAGGATTCAGAAACAAGATACAGAGTTTCCAAGATTTCAAGTCTCAGTCTCTAATCCATCAACGACGACTATATACAGTGTAACGACGAGTGAAAAGTGTATAGATACATTTACATTTATATTTTCCTTCTCTCAATGTACGTACATGCAGGAAGTACGTGAAAACAACGCGTACCTTAAACTTTCAAATGCATTTTCAAATAATAGACGAATTAAAGATTCGCGGAAGTTCTCATTGTCTAAAGAGAATAATTTATCGACTATGTGTTTTCGCGCAGAATAAATAACGCGTCACTGGAACGCACTGAAACGAATAGAAGAAAATAAAACTGAGTAGAATGAGAATATTTGAAAATATTCATATTTCCATGCAACGACGTATATGATGCGAACACGTCGAAGCACATTTTTATTTTATAACATATTACGTCATATTTAACACGGACGACACACGATACGCGCATAATATAGTACGATTGTCTAGTATCATGTTTATTATAAATTTCACATCTGTTAACAAGGATGTGAAAGAGAAACGATACGCAATATCTTCGTATTAACACTAGAACAACCGATAGTTAATACGAAGATATTTCTACCAAAATACCTGATTAAAAAAATACCTAATAATAGAATATTTTTATATTTATTGATTTATTACTTACAAAAGGAATTTCATGTTATGTAGTACATTTTTGGTATTATTAATCCATCTAGGACCATGATCCCTAAACGAGGGTTGACGCATTTATAAAATTGTAGAATCAGTCATTTTGACTGCTGTGGAATTTTTAGTGATAACATCTAGCGATCTAGCGATCGATCCGGAATCTTCCTGACAACTGATATCGTCATATCGAATGATACGCAGTACAAATTTTAAAAAGGTGTGGCAAGTTATACGAAACGAGGAAGCTGGTTAATTGGGGTTCGATAAACAGATTGCAGGACCCTTGCACACTTTGACAAGTACCAGACGTTTTGACTGCTATTTGTATAAGTAGCCTTGGTACAAAATTATTTTCAGTTTGAATACAAAAAAAAGAAAATAAAATTCATTATATTATTCTTTTAGCTATCGTTGCGAAAGTCATTGCATCATTGCGGAAAAAAGATATAACACGAAGTAGGAATTTTATAATAAAATTGTAAAACCAGTGAATTTGGCTGGTGTGGTAGTTCTAATGTTAAATAAGATAAAAAGTATCCTTTAGAGAATCTTAATGTCGTAACGTAGGAAATACATTACCATAATAAAACAAAATAAATATTAATACGAATAGATACGATATTTATGTAATAGGAAGATGGAACAGGAAAGATAATAAAAAATAATACAATATAATATAATATAATAATAATAATATAGTGATACTAATAAATTGTACGTTTTATTATTTCCTTGAAAATAATTCGAACGTCAGTTTCCATTCGACTTAACGTGTACGATATATTTTGCTTGATCGGCGAGTATACAAGAGCCAGCGACACGTATACTTTATTTATGCACTGCGTTAAGCCGGGTTCATAGGATCCACGACAGGATCTAATTTATGCAGGGCGGCATGCACGGATCAGCGATGCATCATTCCTGTTGTCCCCGTCGAATTCACCGAATCTGGGCCAAAACTGTCAAAGTATCGCGAAGATGCGACAGTAACGGATTGGATTTGGTTCGTCGATTCGATGGATCGTTGCACAAATCGCGTAGTCGTTGCCATAGAAATGTGCAATTAAAATCCAGGTGAACGAAGCTTAAGATTAGCGTCGTAGATTTTGATTTAATTTTATTATTCCGTTTAAATCGATAGAACTTTATATTTAAACGCGCATCTCTAGGATTTGTTTCTAGCTATTGGACAATTTTTCTGTCTGGATTAAAAGATAGAATAGAATTAAGTTTCTGGAAAATTAAATTCTAGAAAGTTAATTTTTGGAAAATAGTCAATCAGGAATTGGAATATTAAAATAGAGGAAATTTCAGAGAACGAGATTAATCGATTTGTCTCTCGAGTGGTTCAGATATAGTTGAAATATAGTGGAAGATTCAGTTTAGGGAAGTTTAAATGCCAAGGACGATTAAAACAATTTTCATATATATATTTTTGCAGGAAATAATTATTTTCGATTTTAACAGGGTTCTTGCACAAAGAGAGCAGAGAATTCGGTAAAAATTGCAAGTCGTTGCCATGGAAATATCTAATCAAAATCCAAGTGAATGAAGCTTAAGATTAGCATCGTAGATTTTGATTTAATTTTATTATTCCGTTTAAATCGATAGAATTTTATATTTAAACGCGTATCCCTAGAATTCGTTTCTAGCTATTGGACAATTTTTCTGTCTGGATTAATAGATTGGTTTCTGGAAAGTTAAATTCTGGAAAATAATTGATTAGGAATAGGAATATTAAAATAGGGAAAATTTCACAGAACGAGATTAATCGATTTGTCTCTCGAGTGGTTCACATATAGTTGAAATATAGTGGAAGATTCAGTTTAGGGAAGTTTAAATGCCAAGGACGATTAAAACAATTTTCATATATATATTTTTGCAGGAAATAATTATTTTCGATTTTAACAGGGTTCTTGCACAAAGAGAGCAGAAAATTCGGTAAAAATTGCAAGAATTTTAAGCTGAACGCTGCTTAGGTCAATGGCATGTGTAACTGGTGGCTGTTTATCGTGGTGAAAAATTTGTCGTGGCTTATGTACACGAAGCTTCGTATACTATATAAGTAGTGAAATATTACATATAAAATATTCAAGTGATAAACGAGACATTTTAAAAAAGATATATATTAAGAGATTCAGAAGAAAAGAGAAAATATAAATATACGGTATTATGAGCGATTCTTAATCCTTGATTTAAAGGCACAAAAATGAAAACCATACACGTAACGTACGGAAATATTCAAATCACAGTGAATGAAACAGATACGACTCTCGTCAAATTATTCTTTTCTGAGAATAATGGATTTCTAGTATTTGGAAGTAAAAGTAAAACTCATTATAATACACAGTCATTATACACAGTCATTATAATACACACTCATTGTAATATAGTAGAATCGACGTTATAAGAAATAATCTGCTTCGCAATTCGGAAAAATCACTGCTTAGACGTCATTCCTTTAATCGTAAAAATATCGAAACCTGCATAGAAAATTCGCATTTTAGCCTTCTTCTTTTTTTTGTTTTTTGTTCCATCGCTATTATCATAGTCGCTAATATTTTTCCATTGGGTAAACGGGCGAGCGCGTGAAAATTCCGGTGAAAATGACGCTGAATTTGAGAAACGCTGGTAAGATAGTACTCGGCGAAAAATCCAAATGAAACGGAGAGTACGTGCGCGTCGAAAGCTCCGATAACGGTGCACGTTTTAATAGTTTTACGATTGTCTCGCGAAGTGCATTAATAATAGCGGAAAACAGGCAGCCAATGGAAAATCCGATATCGACGCCCGGTTGCTCGCGAAATAATGTGTTTCACTTCTATTCGAGTCGGCGATACGTAGGACGAGGGCAACGTGCGAGTTGTTAATCTTTCAATTTCCGAGTTCTCGAGCCGATAAATTTCGTCAAACTTATCGTTGTAATAGCGTTCCATTGGCGTCGGAAGATCCATGGAAAATTAATAGAATGGTCGATAATGTAAATTTTGTAATATTTTGTATTATAGCAATTTATCTTCCACTGCTTCATTATGGACAATTTAAAAAATACAAAGAAGAGACGTTTGAAGATAGTTGGACAAGCTGTTCTCTGAAATTCAATTTGTGCGTGTGGCTTTGCGGGTGCGTGGATTTGATCGCGTTTTGACAAAATTCGAAAGAATATTCGAGTCTCTTAGAAATCGTCCAATTTCGGTCTTTCGATGGGTATCGGCACCGAATATTTACAACATCGAATTAATTTTTATTTATAAAGGAGTTTGTCGTGTTCAAATCACGTCGGGGCACGAATGTAGAGGATAGTTGGTTTGTTCAGGACCAGTATAAGTAAGGAGTACAGTATCTACCAGTTATCAGCGAGTTATCAGCGATCTAATTAGCGATTTACACTGTCTTTAGCGAATCTGTTAGTACGAGCGATTATTGTCTGTATTAATTTATTTATCATTTTAAATATATTTGACGGTTTTATATTATCGGTTATATTATCTTCTACACATTATTTACATTAAAAGATGGCGTTTCCAAGAGCCTGCTGCTATTATATTGCAATTTCTGCATTCTAAATTAGGAGTTTTCCTTCATTTAAGGGAGTGTTTTGAATTACAACGTTCTAAGACAGCGTCTTTTTGTGATCTTTTTTAGAAGGGAAAGAAATAGATAAAGTTATTGAATTTTGAGCTTTATATATAGTTGAATTTTATATATAGTTAACGAATACAAAAAATTTTTTTTAAGTAAAAAGAAAAATTATAACGGATTTCTAAGCCTATTTCATGGGCTACAGTTTTCAATCGGCGTGAAAGATCCACCTCGCAATTCCTGACTGAAACGAAAAACCAAAAAAGGATTAAGTTATTATATATTTTTCTTCTCGATGAACTAAAAAAAAAGACAGAAAATAGTGCGAAATTAGAAATTTTGGCGAGTTTAAAGAAAGAATGTGTTTTTTAAAAAGAAAAAATAAACTTTAAGGTGCTACAACAATTATTTAAATAAACTTTTTGACGAACTTTTTTACTTCATCGAGAAGAAAAATATACAACAATTTAATCCCTTTTTGGTTTTTTGTTTCGGTCAAGAATTACGAGGTGGATCTTTCACGCCGATTGAAAACTACAGCCCATGAAATAGGCTTAGAAATCTGTTATAATTTTTCTTTTTACTTTAACAAAAATTTTTCTGTATTCGTTAAATATATACAAAACCACACCTCAAAACTCAATAACTTCATTTCTTTCTTTCCCTTCTAAAAAAAATCACAAAAAGACGCTGTTTTAGAACATACTAATTCAGGACACATCCTTAAACATGTTTCCAATCGCCAAATAGGTACAAATTATCGTTCCACTATTATTTCTTTCTTGTTATACTTAGAAATCTATTTCAAATGAATATCAAATAATTCCCATTCTGTAAATTTAGTGTGACGAATCAACTGCTGACAATAGCTGTGTTTCCCATTCTTCCTCGTGAAAGTCCTTTCCTCTGAAAAATGCCTCTTGCGAATTCTCGTTCTCTCATTAGCGCGGCTTTTACATTACATTTAAAGGAAGAACAACGGTGCCAACTTGCCTCTTCTCGTCCCTCCATTATATTATCCAGAAACGGTTCGCACAGGGGTCCCGTCACTTCCGCCGCTTGATTCAGCTACAATTTCTGTATTTCGAAAATTTCGGCCTGACCCCGGCGAAATTATTTGGCATCGCTACAACGCGGCTCTATTATACGGTTACTCGCAAATGCATGCCGTGTTTCTTCGTGTCCCCCGAGCAATAACTCTTCCGGGGACGCGAGACGTCGTTGGAATTTCTCCCTGTGTACGCTCCTTCTCGTCCTTTTGTACGAAACTTCCTTTTAACTTCTTCCCGAGGAGGCAAAGAGAGAGAGAGAGAGAGAGAGAGAGAGAGGGAGAGATTGTGACGCGCGAGGACGACTCGAGAATATCGACGAAAATCGTGGAATTCCATCGATTAACGTTTTTGTACACTCAACTCCCTCCCCACCCACCCGTAACCTGTTTCGAATTCCTTTCGTTGGAACGATTCGAGTAGCCGAGTAAAAAGCAAATTCTACCCATTCGAACGTTTCATCTTCGATTTATTCTTCCGTCGCGTTTATAGCCTGTTTTATTCGCGTGCTTTGTATGGACACGCTGTCAAGAGAATGAAAGATATTTTGGGAAAATATTCCCACACGTCACACATTTCTCATGTTGCATTCTTGCAGGTTTAAGGTATTTGTTTCTTCCTCGTTTCTTTTTCTTTCTCTTTTTTTTTAAGAGAGAGAGAGAGAGAGAGAGAGAGAGATTTCTGTTTGTTTCACAATTGATTATAAGCTTCGATAGAGCTGTTGCTGGCTTTATGGATTCTGGCTGGTACGCGTTCTTCCGAGAATAGCAGAGTTTTTGGTAACTACTTGTTTTACGACTTTTTCATGTTTCACTTTATTATAGCATTGAATATGCGAATCTCATAAAAGTTGACTTTTATTCATCTACGCAGACAGAAATTTATTGAGACAGAAGGGGACAATTATCTTTTAATTTCCACCTGCACTGTTTAAAGATATATTTCTAAATAGAAGCAAATAATATCGGAACACATTTGAAACTACTAAAAGAAATAACGTATATGGCTAGTGGAACAGCGCTTAAGAGGTGTCCTGAATTAGTATGTTCTAAAACAGCGTCTTTTTGTGATTTTTTTTAGAAGGGAAAGAAACAGATGAAGTTATTGAATTTTGAGCTATGGTTTTCTATATATTTAACGAATACAAAAAAATTTTTTTTAAAGTAAAAAGAAAAATTATAGCAGATTTCTAAGCCTATTTCACGGGCTACAGTTTTCAATCAGCGGGAAGGATCCACCCCGTAGTTCTTGACCGAAACGAAAAACCAAAAAAGGATTAAATTATTGTATATTTTTCTTCTCGATGAAGTAAAAAAAGTTCGTCAAAAAGATTATTTAAATAATTGTTGTAGCACCTTAAAGTTTATTTTTTCTTTTTAAAAAGCACATTTTTCCTTTAAACCCGTCAAAATTTTTAATTTCACACTATCTTCTGCCTTCTTTTTAGTTCATCGAGTTTAAGTTAAATAAAAATCATTCAGAAATATACATATGCAACGATATCTGTCTCGAAGAATGTCGAGGAATTTTAGTGGAAACGAGTCCTTGTTTTATCGTTTCGTCGGACATAGGAAAGTTTCAGTTTGTTGGTTTCCGGTATCCTCTCGGTAACATGCAAATTCAGCATGTTTATACATCTGTCGGCTATTTATAAGTGCAGAAACGTATTTACGAGGACCAAGCAAACTGTCATTTATCGTATCTAACGATTCTATTTCTTTGGCAGTGTACACGGACATATGAATCTGCATAAACATTTACACCAGAGTGTCCGTTTCAATGTTTCGTTTTTCTTTTCAAAACGTAATTGCCCCGCCATAAATTAAAATATAAATTGCTCCGTTAAATAGACCAATAAATATCTGTCGGGGATATTAGGTTGGCAATTAAGCGATTGCGGATTTTGTCATTAGATTGTAATCATTTAGTTGCCAACCCAATAGATCGCAGGTAAAGTTCTCTACGCTACGTTAGCGTACGATTTAACGCACTTTCTGCATCGGCGACGTAAAACACGTAAAATACGTAAAATAGATGGCAGATGCAGTGCAAAACCCGTTAACGCGAATTACTACACCAAACACCTAACACGATCCGAAACTGCGAAACTTTCGCGACCACCCATACACGTTTTATTTTCACGCTCATCGTCATCCCCATAGGTACGACGACACTTTCGCAGTGGCGCGTATTATTTAGCGGTTTCTCTCGGATCTATTTGCAGCTCCGAAATAGGGTACGCTGGTTCGCCGCCAAGGGAGCTTCTCACCAGGGGCAGAAGCATAGATTCCGTGGACAGGCTTTTTCAACCGAGCGACTGGGTCGACGTGAACCTCGAAGTGCCGAGTACACCGAGGGCGAGCTCCGCTCTCACGAATTTAACCGTCGACACGAGCCTCTATCCGGCCACCACCCCCACGTCCAGCTGTAAGCTCGCAATTTATCGTTAGCTCGTATTGCAAGCTGTATCCTTAACGAGAACACGCTGGTTCCGACATGCCGGCTGATAAGGATAGAAACAGCGTGTATCGTGAACCCTTCTGCAACACGCTTCGTTGCATCGGTATACGTATTTGTAAATAACTATAGCAGACAAAATCCCTCCCCTTATAGCCAAACCCTAATTCTCCGCCATTCGGGCTTTCTAAGCTCCAAGTGAGGGGGAAAAAATAGGCTGGAAAGTATGAGTTTGGCCGGCAGGTTGGAAACTTTCGATGTGGCCCTTGTTACGTGTTTATCCCCTGGCTGCCACTTTTGCCAAGAAATTTCCACTGCAGCATTTCCCTCGCTCTATCTCCCTTTTAGTAGCTTCTGCATAGAGCCAAGTTAATTATAGCACGTCCGTGTGTTTTTGAAATTTTAGCGTTTACCTTTTTGTCGAGGTATTGTAGATTGTTTATATATATATATATTGTTATTATTCTTACAGCAATGTCAATTGGATTTTCATTATAAGCGGCGAATGATGTAACTGATTAGAATTTTGTTTTCTCATTAGGAGATATAGTGGAAGTTTGGTAATTAGTGGAGTAAGGGAACGTACCACGTAGATGAGTATAATTTTAACGGAAATGAATTTTATTTTATCGAGTCCTACACGAGTAAAGAAAAGAAAAGAAAAGAAACGAAGGAGAGAGATCGGAGGATGATGGAACTTTTTAAACGAAGTAAAGTCTTCTTCCATTTCGCGACAGTTGCACAAAAATTCGTCAGAAATTCTGCATTCTACTTGTCCTGGTTCAGAAATCTCAATGTGCCATTCAAAACTAAAATTTAAAAATTTTGGCAAGTCGACTAGCGTTTGATACATCAACGTGGATATCGATAAATCGCATTAAATCTTCCTTCAATCTCCTTAGGTTACCTTACAAATTAATTAAAAATCATTTCCGTAGCCACCCAAGGCCCCAAGCTCTGTTTGTTTGCTGTTTATTTCAACGTTGATAATATCGAATAAATTTCTTTCAGCACAAACACGTAAAATGTCTAAAAATTCGTCATAAATCCCAAAATTCAGGTTCGAACCTGAAGGATGTCACGCCGATTCCACCACCCAGGCGCCGGAAGCGGAACAAGGGCAGGCCCCTGCCGCCGAAACCGGACGAGATCGCAGAGAATTCGTGCAATGGTCCAAAACGAGGAGAAACCGGCGATGAACCGTTGTATTCGTCGGTCAGGTCACCGAAAAGCAGCGGAGACGAGCAGGAGACGGAAGAGGAGGTGAAAACGGATAAACATCGGTCTTACGACGACGCAGGACGCGATGGCAGAAGAACGAAAGAGATTTACGAACACAAGGCGAGTCATCCGGACAATCTCCATTGGAAATTCCCTCGTGACTCGATATTCACGAGAATATTTACCGTCGCGTAAAACGGGCCGCGCGATTCGCCAAACAAAAGGGAATCTGTGAAACAAATATCGACGCGACATTAGGAAATATTTACAAATCGGGTCGAATCGAGCCAACCGTTCGTTACGAGCACAGGGGATGGATAAGGGTGAGGATTGTAGTTTTGTTGAAATAAAGTCGGCGAAGGATTCTTTCGTTATTCCAGAATCAGCGTTCCTTTCCTGCTATTCTTATTCATCGCCGCTGCTGTCTTTTTTTCAAATTTGATTTTCTTCTAGTTTCCACGTATCGCCGTCGAATTGCCTTTTGAACGTTCCGTTTCTATTGGGTTGGCAACTAAGTGATTGCGGATTTTGTCAATGCCACGAAATGAGAAAATCCGCAATCACTTAATTGCCAACCCAATATTTTCGATTCGTGATTTTTACTTCAGCCATGTTGCGCGTTTCTTGCGTCTGAAATTCTGGCGAAAGAAAAGCATAGAATGGATGTGATAAATATACAGAGTAGTACGTAGTAAGTGCAAAGTATGTCATTCGTTGCAATATTAAATGGAAAAAAATAAATCTCTATTTAGGTTCTTTAATTCTGCTGGTACAAAAGCTGCGTAAAAGTTCTCAGTATATCGACAAGTTGGTTGAAAAGATAGCCTGAAAGATAGCAACAGCTTACCTTACCTTTCGCCAGCATTATCTATGCTCTTCCTTCCTCGATGCTAACGAGTGAACCGATTTTCCGGGTCTGTAGGTTAACGGGACCGGAAGGATAATATCGAGCGACGTGGTTTCCGGGAAGAGGAGTTTCGAGAGCAGCCAGCACCAGCGTAAGGAGAGCGACGAGTACGAGAAATTCGCGAGGAATCGAACAAGCAAGGACTCGTCGACTCCTAACCGTGTGGAGAAGAGAAGCAAGAGGGAGATCGAGAAGCGAGCGAACGATTCCTCGAGGGATCAGGAGAAATCGAGCGGTAACGCGAGGGCCAAGAACTTCAGCACCGTCAGCCTGCCGAATTACGACGAGTTGGACGTGGCCAGGCATCGGCCGAAGGAAAACGACGACCACGAACAACAGCAGGGCAAAACGAGCAAGTGCAGGAGACCCGTCAGAAGCAGCACCGGGTCGCTTCCGGCTGAATCTTTCCTCTCGCCGTTTTCAGATGTACGTACACTCGACTTTCCCTACGAATTTTCGGCCATCGGTTGTCTTCCACAGGCTCGCGCCTAAAGAAAATTTGAACGTCGTTTCGATTCGTTCGGCGCTTCTCTTTGAGAAATTTCGATCGATCAGGTGTTTCGAATGTTAATTCGAATCTCTTGGTTGTTTCGGTTCGGGGGATGTCGAGAGATTGAATGCTCGCGGGGGCTTTAATTTTCATCGTTTGGCTTTGCACAAAGGATTTTCGGCGTTTGAATATTCGAGCGGAATAAATGATGGAAATCTCGTGAATTTACAAGGCAAGCTAAGTGAAGGTAGGAAGATCAGGTCATTAGATAACGTGAATCGTTAGAATCAGGTCAATCAGGTAAATTGGAGATCAGATTTGGTAGGGCAGCAGTTCAGATACGTGGGTTGATTATGTAGATCAAGTAGATCAAATAACCCAGCAGAGTTAGGCAAGTGAGATTTGGTAGATTAGTTGAGAAGCAGCAGGTAGTTGAAGTACGTTGAGTCGATTATGTGCATCAGATAGTCGACACGTTAAATCGACTAGATCACGCACATAAGGTTCAAGCCTGTTACCGATATATCGTCAAAGAAAGATGACGTCTCAAGAGATGACAGGTGTTAAAGAGAAACGAGAAGAACAACTGTGTTAAGACATCGTCTTATTCTTCTTAATAACGCAACTTCTAAATACTTCAACGTTCAAATGTACTGCTTCTGGCAACGATATTTCGTGATATTCCAACACGCAGAACACACGTTCGTTCTTCTTCTGCGCGGTTCACTATGTTAACCGCATCGCATGCTTTATGTGGTAGTGGGTATCCGCAACGAAAGGGTTAAACTCAGGGTGACAAAGATTCGGCCGGATAACGCGTGAATTTATTCTAATCCACAGAAAACGAGCGTACGATTGGAGGACTACATTCCGAGGTCCGATAGCCTAACGCCGTACGAGGTGATGGAGAAGTTGGACTGTGGTACGAACGGGCTGACTACAGACGAATTTGTGAGATACGATCCGAATAAACTTGAAGACTGGGAGCTAGGTGATGAGGCCAACTGCCAACTGAATCGTCATCGACGTCTTTCCATCGAGGTACGATCCAATCGATAATCGACGTATACGCATATTTACGTATAAACATTGTACGTTTGTTGTAGAATTTAAGGGGGTGTCCGGAATTAGAATGCTCTAAAACAGCGTCTTTTTGTGATTTCTTTTAGAAGGGAAAGAAAGAAATGAAGTTATTGAATTTTGAGCTATGGTTTTGTATATATTTAACGAATACAAAAAAATTTTTGTTGAAGTAAAAAGAAAAATTATAACAGATTTCTAAGCCTACTTCATGGGATGCAGTTTTCAATCGGCAGGAAAGATCCACCCCGTAGTTCTTGACCGAAACGAAAAACCAAAAAAGGATTAGATTATTATATATTTTTCTTCTCGATGAACTAAAAAAGTTCGTCAAAAAGTTTATTTAAATAATTGTTATAGCATCTTAAAGTTTATTTTTTCTTTTTATAAAACACATTTTTCCTTTAAACCCGCCAAAATGTTTAATTCCGCACTATTTTCTGCCTTTTTTTTAGTTCATCGAGAAGAAGAATAGATAATAATTCAATCCCTTTTTGGTTTTTCGTTTCGGTCAAGAATTACGAGGTGGATCTTTCACGCCGATTGAAAACTGCAGCCCATGAAATAGGCTTAGAGATCTGTTATGATTTCTTTTTACTCTAAAAAATTTTTTTGTATTCGTTAACTACATATAATACCATAACTCAAAATTCAATAATTTCATTTCTTTCTTTCCCTTCTAAAAAAAATCATAAAGAGACGCTGTTTTAGAACATTCTAATTCAGGACACCCCCTTAATTTAATTTATCGTAATGGCCCGAATTCCACATATAAACGAAATATTTGTTTCCCACCTTTCACTACAAACAGTCGAACGACACAATCGTATGGTACTTTGGTAATAATTTTGAAATGAAACAGCGTGCAGAATTCTGAAACGTGTCATTTCTTCATCATCTTCGCAAAAGACCTAGCCGCATAATTGTGTACATAAAAAGCAACTTCGGATCGAAATAACATAAAGACTTTTCCTCGAAAGATATCTTATATGTTAAATAAAAAGAAAGAAATCTGCGTTTCTTGTTGTAAACGTTGCATTAGAATCGTCGACCGGAAGTTAGGGTCCTTGTAAAATAGATACAAGATACAAGAGAAGGATTTCCAGGACATTACGGAGCTGAACGACAAGGAGAAGAAGCGAGTTCACGAGGATGACGAGGATGTCGTTGATTTCTCGGCCGATCGAGAAGACGAAAGAAGATCCCCTTTGGCGAATGTTCCAAGATCTCCGATCTTCTTGGAGAAGCCGGAGGCATTTGGAAAAACAGCGTCCCCGGCACTCGGCCAACCGGAGTACATCGAAGTGGATCAAAATAGGTCGGTAGAGATTATCTATGGTCGGTGTTGCGGGGATTAAGTGGGTTTAATCGAGGTGCCCAGATGCCAACCGTTGTAAGTCCATATTCCGTGGTCTTAACGTTTTAACCATTGTATAATCTTCTCTCGCCACTTTCCAAACTTACGTTATATCTATTCTAGTCGTTTATTTATATATTAGTACTTAGAGTATAAGTTGCTAGATTTGCAGATATATAGACGTAGTTATACGAGACGTTAAAGCGATACAGGCGATGATTACAGTGTTGTTACGATATTTGCAACGTATCACTATAGAGTATGATTATTATCAAGGTAATTAAAACCTGCTTTGATTGGTTCAAGTGTTTTCATTGGTTGAATTTGTTCAAGTTTGAAGAAGAATGGACTTAGAACGAAACTTATATCTTTTCACGTTTCGAGGACAAACTTGATAGTTTACATCCGAGGCAATATTTTTGTCTATTAGCCTTAGGCATTTAAAATTCTCGTCTACTTGTCAAGGTTTTTATCGTGTTAACACAGGACTGTACGTTAAGTGGTAAGCAAATAGTTTCAAATTCTGTTGGACGAAGTGAAAAATTCACAGAAACGAAATTTTAAAGTGAAATTTTAACGCGGGTTATCAACAATCAGGTTTGTCTATGGAAGATTGAAACGAGGCATTTTTTTTTGTTAGAAAAAGATATCAGGTTTTCGATAACGTATAATACAAATCGCGATACATTTGCGAGAATAATGTTTGTTTGCGCTTTTTCTTTTGTACAGATCTCACTTGAGGTACTTCGATCAACCGAAGCTTACGGATAGCTGCAGAGTTTCGTGTGTCCGAGAGTCGTCAGAGTCTAAAGAGCCGTTTTTCCTGGACGAGGCGAAACATCGTTCCGCTTTGGGTAAATAGAAACGAGAAACAAAACTGTTTCGACCTTTCGTTACTTTCTGCTTTGAGAAATAACCCTGGTAATAATACGACGCATGGTTCAGCACGATATATCAAGCTGTCAATGTTCCTTCCCCTCGTAAATCCTAAAACCTCGTCGAATCTATCAAATGGAATGCGTGAAATTAAGCTGTTGCGCAACCGTGACGTTTCAGGTCACGTGTTTCCAAGGTTTCGAAGCCATTGTCATTAAGAACCGTATGAAAAATCAATTTTTTTATAGAAATATCTCTTAGAAACGTTTGTAGTTGTCCAAATCTTTCATTTCCATGAGAATCCTAATTAAAAATGTCCTAATACCGCATCCCAATTCTAAAATTTAGTTATCTAAATCTAGAAATCAAAATTCCATATCTCAAAGACTTCTTGAGCCTAGAAATACTCGAACTTCAAATGTCAGTCACCTCAAACCGAATTGCAAATCTAGCAATCTAAAAGATTTCAAAATCCAATCCTTTAAGAGTCCAATAATAACTCAGAATGAAAATCAAGTCTCTAAACCTCCAAACCTAATAAAACGTCTAAATTTCAAAATCTAAATGGGATAAAGCTACCGCTAAAGACCCCAATTACCGTGAACGAATCCAGAATTCCATCCGATATCCATCAAATTCTCAAAGAAGAAACACGAACAAATTATCTGAAATCGATTACAAGACGAAAATCCAAAGTTCGAACTTCCTGTATTATCTCTACTACTTCGAGAACCTCAAGAAACCCAACAATCAGCACAATTCCAAAACCAGGAATCACACTTGTCCATATCCAGCATTCCTCTTGACCAGCATGATTGAGCAGAAAGGACCCAACTATCTTCGAACGTGACTAACGCATTAAACGCGCTCCCTCTTAGCAGATACGCTCACTGGGTCCATGGAAGGGAAGCCAGAGACCGATCGATCGGGTCAATCGAGGATGACGTTCGCCAGGAGCTTGTCAAACGAGAGCGAACCGAACGAGAACACCTACGAAGCAAAAGATTTACACAGTCACGCGACTAACCTGATCAGGACCATCTCAGAGGAGTCTTTGCCACGCGAGATGCTGGAGGAAGAGCAACTGGACGATTTCTTCGATGCCAAGCTGGCTAAAAACGTCCATAACAATCTGAGGAAAAGTCTAGACGACTGGAAGACCAACACACCACCTCCTAGTCCCGAGCCTAAGATCAAATCGGACATTTTAGACTCTGATCACTCGACTTTGTTAAAAGTTCTCAAGGAAGAAATTGCAGAAGAAAGCAACCTAAGTTCAATGACACCAAGCCTGACAGAACTGGAAGCTGCTTTGTCAGACATGTTAGAGAAAGAAGATTCTCAGGAAGCGTCTAAAGAAGAAAATAGATCAAACTTCACCGACGAACAAGTTGTAAAGAAACTAGAGTCTGACGTTCAGAGGGATTCTGATACTTTTAACGGAAAAATGGATAGTTTGCCGAATGAAAATGGAGGAAGAACGAGTGATTTAAATGTAGTTGATCGAGAGATGAGGAATTCCAATGTCCTTGAAATTCCAGCACCCGCGAAGCAGATTGTAGAAGGGAAAAAACTAGTCTCAGGAAGGAAGGTTTCATTTTGTTCTTGGGAAGAGTCTGTGGCGAATATGGAGACTCGGCACGAGCAAGAATCTGTTGATTATTCACTGGATCTAGAGAAAAGGAACGTTTCTCGTTTAGACGAGGATCGAGGTACAGGCGACAGAGGAGGCATTTTTCTGGATGTTCCGCCAGAGAAGCCGAGCAGATTGAATAGGAGCTTGGATGATCTTCTGGAGAACACGAACGTTGTCCCTACACCTCCTAGAAGGAGGAACAGGAGCGTTGGTGTGGTCAAGAGGGAGTTTGAAGTGGCGCAAAATGGCACCGTCTCGGAGCACCTCTCGGATGACAGACTCATTTAATCGTTCTAAGTGATGATCTTCCAAGGACATTTCCAGAGGCTGTTGTTACTGTTGGTGGAACTAATGTAGCATGGTTGTAAATTGAAGAATTTAGTAGCGGCATTGATTGATATATAGTGGCTCACTGTAGTATTCGAATACTTGTGGAAATCTTCAATGAATATATTGTACAGCGTTCAGAATGTTTTGTATTGCACATACAGTATGCACATAAAAGATTTCTAGAATAAGCGTTCAAACACTTTCACGAGCCATTGTAGATGGAACTAGGTTGGGTCTTACAGAATCATTTTGAATGTTATATGAGGGTTTACGTGTGTTCATAACGAGTATGAGTGAGAAATTACAATCATGACACGCGCAGCGACTGAACATCAATAAATATATTATTTGTGTATATTTTGTTGTATGTACATATTGCTATGGACACAGAATGCGTTTCACAGAGAAGTTGCTATCTGTCGATATTGATTTAATTCGGTAGACAGTCTTTGGCGATAGTTTACAGCGAACAGTCTACCAGATGATCGTAGCAAAACGTTGATTATATCAATTTCTTGCTTATTCTTATTTTTTAATTCTCTGTAAATAGACGTGTCTTCCTCACATTCGAAGGAAACAACTCTCTTAATATATTAACTGTGTATGTGTTCGTGTACAGAATGAACATGCTAAAGCGGGCAGTACAACTAATCCATAAATAAGACAAGAAGAAACGACGAGTGTTTTCTGTTTGAGACATTTATTTTTGAGAAAATCGAGTCTAAATTTACCAAGCACCTTTAGATAAATTCCGAATAAAGGTGGCACAAACATATAGAAGATTATTCCGCGGACAAACATAAATCAAAACTGTATAACGAATCGATGGAACGTGCAATGATTCCAAATTGGTAAATTTCGACTCTTGACCGATTTTACGACCTGGCTTTATCAGTTCCACCAACAATATACGCAAGAACGGTTGTTCAAATCAAACATTTTCGAAATATGGTTGCAGCTACCGCAAATAGAGACGAAATGGTGAAGATGGCTTGTCGATTAAGCAAATTGTAATATTCGCGACATGTTCGACGACGTTGACGATTATAAATAGTTTTACGAATTGTTGTTACTGTAACGTGGATCGTAATAAAGATTATGGCGCTCGTTCGATTTATTTCGCGAGTTAATTCGACGGGGCTTCCAAAGCGCGACAGAAGATTCTTCCTCCATCGATTTCCTTCCATAGGAAACTTTCTAACGAACTTGCTGCTTTCGAAGAAACGACGTCGTCCTTCGAAAATCACGAAACTTCGTTCGGAAAGTTTCCGATCAAAGGGATCGCTGATGTTCGCGCCTTATTCTCGTCCGCGACATTCGTCAGATTGTCTGATTTCGATGAACAAGCTGTCGTGCCGCCTGGAATTAGATCGTAAAGTTATAGAATTGTTCTAAACATGTTGCATTGATATCCACACATTGCGATGTCTTACTTCCTACTAATTATCGTTTTGCCATGATTTAATGATTTTTGAAGATTTTTATATAATTCGAGATATACAGATCCAGATGCTTTACGTTCGAGCTTAGGGTTTCCTTTGCCACTTCTGACGACGCTGAGAAAATACTTCGCGGTTTTATCATTCACTTTACTTTGAAATTGACTATACTCGTTTCTAACGTCATTTCGAACAATCAGCGTACGATCAGCGTGGTAATTTTAAGCTTTAGAAAAATCATATCGCAAGTGTACTGATTTCATAGCTTCGATGAAACATTGATGGATAGAATGTGAAATTGACATACGAAGATAGAGGTTTATTTTTTTTTACTGTAGAAACAGAACCAAATTAAATGAAATTAAATTGACGTTAGAAAAGAATTTCTAAATTTCGAGTTAGGAAGTAATTTCGATAAAAATCTTTCAAGAGAGGAATTCAGAATTCCGTTGCAATCAGTACATGGAGAGGGATAACACATTTCGTAGTATAGCGGAAAGTTTACACAAAAACATACCAAGCTTGGCGGCAAATTCCATCAGTCGCAAAACTCCATCAACACCGTCGCGCACCCCAAAACGAGTTTCCACGACCAGTCCATCAAAAATTTGCGCCAAACAACAAACGAATTCGAGCTAACATAGATTCCACATTCCGAAACTTCTCGGAACCAAATTGCCACCGTCCAAAAAAAAAAAAAAAAAGAATCTGTCCCAATTTCTTTCAAACATCAACCTAAAGGACATACAGAAAAGAAAAAAGGAAGGAAAAAAAATGTTTCAAAGTTTCTTTTCAAATTACATTAATCGCGTTACTTTATAATTTTCGATGCATAATCGTCCGATTGAAATACATACGCGGATCAAAAACTCAGAATACTCTGCAATTTTAACCGATCTACAAACGATCTAACACTCTTCTTCTCAATCGTCGCTCTGTTTTCGCTTAGAAAGAGAAACTACAGCGATTTGCGAAAGTAAAGAGAAAGGAGAAGAATTGGCTGGAATTTTCTTCAAAAATGACCCTACTCCGCAAAATTACAAATTTCACGTAATTCAGAATTTTCCTAGCCTTCGACGTATGATAGCGAGTCATTGAAACGGAAAGCAAACTGAAAGTAATCGATAATTTCTAAACGAATTGCAGATAACGTAACTCATCCTCCCGGCCCTCGAATATCCCACGGTTATCTGCCGGATCCTCGGAAGTTTGATTTAACGTCGTCACGAAAGGATGGCTGAAAATAATTTCGTCGTCGGGAAGAAAAGAAAGGAGAAAGGAAAAACGTAAGGGAATTCAGCCTGTGGCGTCGATCGAACGATCGGCTGCCGGTTCTGCGGCGTTATCGCCATCAGATACCCGTCGCGAATATATACGAGCCACGAAGGACGAGCACACGGGCTCTGTCGATTCTTCGGGGTCAGCGTTTGGAATTCAGGAAGCAGCTTGTTCCGAAGAAAAAGCGGCACGTGATTGGACCGGCCGGAAGGAGCAAGTTTCTCGCCGCCTCGACGAAAAGGACTGGCTACGCCAGCCCTTCCAGCCCTTCGACCAGATTAATCTTGTTTTCGGGACGAGGCGAGTTAAGTGGTTGTGACACGCAGAAAAGACGACTTTGCTAATTATTCCTGGTGGATAACAGTTCAAGGTTGATCGAAGGGAATTCTGGATATTTTGAGGCTAAACCGAGCTTCAAGTTTTACACATTTGGAACGATGCGAATACGGTTAGCTATTGGCTATTGTTATTGTTGGTATCTCGAGTCCACGTGAATTGATGCGCTTCAGTTTAATTATTCGAAGGTTGTTTAGGATTTTGTCAAGTACAATTATTAATGAGTCTCTTTGATACATTTTTCGGCTTGTTTATTAGCACATTTCCTACTATCTTCGCCAATCTTCTACGTTACAACTTCTTAATCATTGCAGCTTGTCCTGAAAGTTTCTCTTGTTTCATATGGAAATAATGGATGCACAATATTGTTTTGTATTATTTAATAAAATCATGTATGATCCATTTTCTAGTAGTAGAACAAAATGTTCTATTCAAATTGTTTTTCTGTAGCAATTTTGTAATAACAGAACAAAATGTTCTATTCAAATTGTTTTCCTGTAGTACTTTTGTAGTAACGGAACAAAATGTTCTATTCAAATTGTTCTCCTGAAGTACTTTTGTAGTAACGGAACAAAATGTTCTATTCAAATTGTTTTCCTGTAGTACTTTTGTAGTAACGGAACAAAATGTTCTATTCAAATTGTTCTCCTGAAGTACTTTTGTAGTAACGGAACAAAACGTTCTATTCAAATTGTTCTCCTGAAGTACTTTTGTAGTAACGGAACAAAATGTTCTATTCAAATTGTTCTCCTGAAGTACTTTTGTAGTAACGGAACAAAATGTTCTATTCAAATTGTTTTCCTGTAGTACTTTTGTAGTAACGGAACAAAATGTTCTATTCAAATTGTTCTCCTGAAGTACTTTTGTAGTAACGGAACAAAATGTTCTATTCAAATTGTTCTCCTGAAGTACTTTTGTAGTAACGGAACAAAATGTCCTATTCAAATTGTTCTCCTGAAGTACTTTTGTAGTAACGGAACAAAATGTCCTATTCAAATTGTTCTTCTGTAGTAATTTTGTAATAACAGAACAAAATGTTCTGTTCAAATTGTTCGTCTGTGTTAATTTTTTAGTAACGGAACAAAATGTTCTATTCAAATTGTTTTCCTGTAGTAATTTTGTAATAACAGAACAAAATGTTTTATTCGAATTGTTCTGTAGTAATTTTGTAGCAATAGGACAAAATGTTTTATTCAAATTGTTCTTCTGTAGTAATTTTGTAATAACAGAACAAAATGTTCTATTCAAATTGTTTTAATGAATTATGTATGATCCATTTTGTTCTAGCATACTGTTCTATTTACATCTGACACATTAGGTTTCATGTTTGTATAAACGTTGCCAGATAAAGCAGCTGCGTGCGGACAGAGAGAGAGAGAGAGAGAGAGAGAATGAGAGAGACTTTTGGGGCAACCTGATACTTGAAGATTCAAACTCGTTCATTGATATCATTATCCTGTGAAACGATCCGCAAGAAGAAGACGAAAAAATGAATACAACGACCACGTCGACAGGGAAACGCCATTCCAATAAGAGGGAAAACCGATTCGTTCGAACAACACAAGCGGAAGAATACGAGTTAAGTGGCACGCAAATATCAACATAAAAATCAAATGTAAAATTCGTTAAAAATTTTCAACAATTGTGCGACCTCTGCAAAACCAATCTTCCTCAAACGAAATAAAAAATACCTAACTAAACAAACCAGTGGGCGCAAAAACGTTGGCGAATGCAGTTTGGTTAAATAACTAACACAATATTTGAAATAACAAACGTATTTAATAAAAACGAACGATGCAACCAGGATGCAAGAACTGAGAGTCTGTCAACGCACATCGATTGGCATCGTTATTTCCGGTTATCGACCACCAGGTTTCAACTTACCTATTACTTTTTTAATTATCTCCAAGACCCCCTGGTTATCGTTATGCGTTCAACGGGACCATCTTAATCGGTTTAAGGGTAGCCCAGAGGAAACGAACGAAGGAACGGACGCAACCGAAATTACGACGATCGATCAGCTCCGTGGAAGTTGCTTCTGGTCTAATTATTTCGTGTTTCATTAAACCAGACCTCTTCCAGGCGCGATCGAAACTTTCCAGATTACAACGATGCCTCGACCGGTCACCCTTACCCGAGCTCTCGATGACTTGCACGACTTCCCTGACTTGCAAGGATCTTGTCCCACTTACCAACTTTCCTCGAATCTTCGTCTCCTTTCCTCGCGCGGACGTTCACGTGAGTAAACGATGAAATCAGTTTTCTCCGCTTCCAGCGATTCCGTCGAATTGTTGTTATTTTCTAAATATGCGAAATTGAAGCTTTTCTGTATTACTTTTCTCGAGGATAATTTTGTCCTGAATCTTTCTTTGCTTCAGAAGCGAATGTGTCGGTGAAATTTTTAGTTTCACGGCTAGAAGAATTTATACGCGTCTACTTAGAGAAACTTAACACTACGTTGACTGTCACGATGGTCACCGGTGACCCGTGTTTCATTCAATTCTCTAGGATAATCAGAAGGAGATGAATTTCATGGATTAGAGAAGTTTCAAGTATGCGAATGACTTTGGTAAATGACACACAGTCGGAAGGAAACAAGTGGGAAAATACGTTTCACAGAAATCGAACGTTCCAGTGTAATATATTTTCGTGTCTCGCAGGGCAAAGAGTAAAATTCGCGTGGCGGTCAACGTGCCAGAAAAAGGGAAACGTAATTCGCGTAATGTAAAATCGTCACAAGCTGGCGACTTTCATTCTTCCATTCGTTACATCTGAATCTCGCTTTCGTTTCAACCGAAAGAACAGCTTCAAATATTTGTGAAAATCTTGGACGCAAAATTCAGACGAGAGACACGCGCATCGACGACGACTGCTTCTCGTCTTTCTCAAAGTTAACGAAATTTTCCGAGCGAAAGATACGACTGGATGGAAAGCGATCCAAACAACGTAGCGGCGTCGAGCAGCTTGGAAACAATTTCTTAAACGCTGCACACCATTCGCATCTGCAAGAGTTGGCAAGCGATAACCGAGACAGCTTACAAATTTCCGCAATGGCCCCGATCCCTTATTAATCACCAGCGATCCCCTATCCCGTACAATTACAAAACATTTCCCAAGTTGCTGCTGTTCGATCCGCGCTGCATTCTCTGGAACGCGCTCCACTTCCAATCTAACTCAACCCTCTTTGCTCCAACTTTACGCTTCCAACTTCCGCTCGAACGTTCCGCTTTAGCAAACGAGAAAAGGATAACAAGTAGCAAAGACTATGCGATGGAAGGGGTGAGCCTGGTTTCTTCGAGCCTTCGGTGGCAGTTTCTTGGCCTCGGGTCGAATTTCCAGGCGAGTGATAAAATAAATCCTACGATAGGCTTGCGTGAGTGAGGAGCGGAAACGGAATCGCGGCCGCCGCTCGTTTAAATATCGTCTTAATCTGGCGAGCCGAGGCCCTAAACCCGTGGCCTCTTAATTCCGACCGCGTAAACTTCCCGTCCAAACCTGACAAATCGTCCAACCGCGGATTATCCGTCGACGAAAAACTAATTAAGCTACGGAATACCACGAAACGAGGCTCGTGCTCGTCGAGTTATTCGCGCCGGTGTCCCGCGAGCGTAACTTTCTTCGTTTCGCTCGTGAAATCGCGATGCGCTATGTACAGTATCCTTCAGAAGTATCGTCAAACTATTTACGATGAAAAATTGCTACAACGCGTTTGGCAAATAATAATAAAAATGAGATATATATATGTCATGTTGTATGCATCATTCTTCTTAAGGAAACGATAGTTTCCTTTAAAGTAGATTCTAAAGTTGAAAGAAATTGAACCGCGGTAAAGATACTTTGTGAAATTGATACCGTCTGGCTTCTAAAAAACAATTTCATCGTCTCATAATGTTCTACTATGATTGCGATAATCTTGTAAATAGATAGATAGAGAGGTACAGTGGTCTAAAGTAGTTAGATAATTCATTTCTCTATATTTGTATTAAATATCTTTCACTTCGTGTTCTTAACTCTGCTCAGTAAAATTAGGGTATTTGTCATGCCGCTCATATTTACGCTTCCCTTTGCCACTGTAAATAGGTTCATTGATTTGACTTCTATTCCAAATCCATGTCGTTTTACTTTTATTTTTAATTTTTACATCCAATATTCCTGCGCATCTAAAATTACTCGCGCTTAGTCCCAACAATCGTAAATGATAACGTTATTTCGAATAATATATTTTCGTGGGACAGTGCGTTTATGTGAACCCGAAGACGGAGTTCTTTGGCAGAGTTAAAGTAGCTGGAGTGCAGCTCTCTTGATGGAAATTTCTCTTGTCATAATTTTACATTTCTATTGTTTTATGGATAAAGCAACGTTATAATCAAAGTAACGAAATACCAGAATATCTGGATACTTTCGAGGGTTAGTGTATGCGGAAGGCCCTAGTTTCGATTTCTCGAGTCTTCGAGTATGCGTGTGGAATGAGAAGCGCAGGAGGCGAAAGGTTTCAGACTAGCGGGAAAAAGCGAAATCGCTCCGTTTCTATCCGCCTATCTAAATAGTTGCACGACTCCATAAATTCACCTGCTTAATTCCGACTCGCGCTGCCACCCTTCCATTGCCGAACCTCGGAAGGGGTTGTTCGAGCCACGGGATTCCGAGTATCAGAAACACACGGCCCTGGAGACAGGTAGCGAAGGAAAATGCAAAGGACGAAGAAGGGTGTCGGAGTACGATTGTATGGGCAACTTCTTCGTGGCTGGATTAACGCTCTTAATCCAGATCTCTGTGTTTAGGGGTGAGTTTACTGGAAATATGGCTGGCGAGAGGGTGGTTACGAACGATCGGATTAGTTTTTGGCAGACTTTTCTTTCGATTAATCCTGTTACGGTCGAATCTTTATATTTCTATTGAGATACGTATAGTTTAAATGAAGCAGATGTTAACCAATAGAAAATCTAAATTAAGCATAATGAATAAACTAAATATATACAAAACAATAATCAAACCAATCTGGACATACGGAGTCCCACTATGGGGGATGGCAGCAATGAGTCACATAAATAAAATAGAAACAGAGCAAGCAAAAATCTTAAGGACAATAGTTAACGCTCCATGGTACATCAGAGATGAAGACTTGCGAAAAGATTTAAAAATTCCTACAGTCAAAGAGGAAATCGCCAGATATGCAAAAAAGTATAAAGAAAGACTTGTAACACAGCCAAATCAGCTGGTAGCTGAGACGAATAAAACCATAATGGAAAGAAGACTGGAGAAGAAGCATCCTGCAGATCTCACAATAGAAACACAATAAAACCTGGAAGATGGAGTCCCGCTGGGGGTAACCATCCACATGCTATATTTTATCATTGACAGTTATAATATTTTACCAAATGTCCTACTGGACAAATTGTAAAATTTAAATAAATAAATAAATAAAAAACGTATAGTTTTGTGTGTTAGACTAGATTGGCCGCGTGGTAGTGACACACGTATGTGAATATCAGTATGTGGAATTATGTGTCTCGAAAAACAGATGAATGTAACTGTTCCGTTGGCAGTCTGGCGAGACAAAGAACGTGCTGAGACGCGTGCAAATGTGTATCGACGAAGATCCTGGAAATCGTTTATTAAACAAATCTAAAACTATTTTAATATGAATTCTAAGTGCAACCTTAGCGTTCCTTTACTTTTATTTCGGCAATTAAGGTCCACAATTCTCAACAATTTCAATGTTATTCATTGAATTTTAATTTGACGGGTAAAAGATATCGTCGTTTCGTACGAAGTTGCTTAGAAATGAAACTTATTTTCAGATTTCCATCCGACCTGAAATATTTTTTATTCCTACGTCTTTCGGTGTCTTTTCTCATCATTCTGCCGCTATCCTGTCAAGAGAATGGTTTCTATCGATATCGTTAAATCAGCCGAGAATCGATTTATCCTTTTTCTCTATCTTGTCAAAAATAAATCCCCTTTACTCGCTAATTGTCCAATTTGCTTACTCGAACAAAGGCTTCTAACGACATTCTTTAAGCTCTGTATTTTGTCCAAGTAATAAGATAACAAGACTTCGAGGAGCACAGGGCAATTCCACGTTTATCAAAGGTTCGGCTGCACATTGCAAAAAGGCGAGGAAAGAAAAAACGAAGGAGAAAGGAAAGTTGATTCACCCTCTTCCACGAAACTAATAGAAGTGTCACGTACAGACCCTATCTATAATCTGGTCGCGCTAATTTCAGAGAATATCGAGAACGACGGATTTTTTAAGAGTTTATCAATGACCACGATGCTTCCATCCCGAAGCTTCCACTTTTCCAAGTAAAATTCATTTCACTTCTATCTCTTTACCATTGCGACAGAAATTAAGTCACCTAACTTTGTCGTTATCAAATAAAAAAATTGAATGTATTTTTAACACGTTGACTGCCAGACGAGTTTTCCGTGGTTTGCCCAAGGCGCCAACGTGAACTTTTCGTTATGCGATGCATATTATGTTGAAATATTATTTGCAGCAAATAAAATGAGTTATAAAATCATGCTTGAGGCGTTTTTCGTGGTGAGGGCCACCGGTGACCCCCACGGCGTTGTAGACAATTATTACGATTGTCCTTTTTTCAAGCAATCGTGCTATGTACTTTTAATATTTGCTGCGTCGCCGGTCACCGGTGACCCCCATGGCAGTCAGCGTGTTAAGCAAAATTCCCTCAGACAATGAATCTTAAACGTTTCGATAGTCGCCTAATCGTTTCAGAAGATAATCTCATTTTTCGTCATACGGTGGCATAGATAAATATTTGTCAAGTTTCCGCAAATTTTAATTATCTTATTTATTATTTTTAACACTTTGACTGTCACGCCGAAATCACATGTTTTGCTGAGGATGCCACGGCAGTATTTTTATTATTCAAGCCATATAATGGCAAAGTAATAAAAAGTAATAATAAATTGACGATGTAAGACAACATTCTTCCCCAATGGACCGTCATGGGTGACCACCGTGGCTCCTTGCTAACAGTTGATAGCGACATATTATAACGAAGCTTCGTTTATTTCGACAAACCATTCGCATTCGTTATTTCGTCGCAAGCAAAACGTGCAGAATATATTGTTGAGACATGTAGAAGATATTAGTGTAGTATCGTGGGAAAAAGGCCTAAGAGATATCGAGTAAATCATAAACAATGTCGCGAGAGCCGAGGCGTCGTCGGGCCCATCAATGTGTCGTCGGTCCTTCAATTGAATAGTTTCGTAGAAAAGGCCTACGTGACCCTGGCCACACGGTCACCCTGGCCCGCGGAACACGTGCGTGGTGGGCCTAAGAAAAGACAGGGGGATGCTAGAACAGGTAGTGTCGGCGGAGAAGCCACTGGGTGTGAATCGAGAAGTCAGAGAGTGCGGAGTTGCGTTGTCGATATAGTGTTGCTAGCGTAACATCAATCACATCTCAACCTACATCGGAGATAAGACATCGACTCCGAACTTCAGACTCCTTTGGACACATCACCACCTTATCGTCATAGCCTACACCAAGGCTGTGACGCACCTTAGTCCACACCGAAGATAGGATATCGACCTCCGAGCTTCCGCCTCCCTTGGACACATCACCACCCTATCATCATAGCCTACACCTATGAACACTATGGCACACCTTAGTCTACATCATAGATAAGACATCGACCCCCGACCTTCGGACACTTCTCCACATCACAACCTACACCAAGCGCCTCAACATCCTCAAACCAAAATGTATATAAGCCGAGACTTCAGACAGCTCGGGCAGTTCTTGCGCAGCCCTTTTCTCCGGTTCAGTGTCGGTCTATTGCTTGTAAGTGGTGAATTTATAATAAAGTTCAATGCAAGAAGATTAATAGTTGGGTTACGACTCAGCATTCTTTTCTTTTATCGTCCAACCCTGAATTCTACGTGACACTAGCGTTGTCAGAGTGAGTTGAGAGAGAGTGTGGTCCGCGTAAGAGAGAACGCTGGATCCGTTGTGGCGAGAGTTGCAAATGAACCATTGAGTTGTCTAGATTATAGCGCGTTATTGTGACTAGTTTATGTTAAACAATCACCGTTCTTCTGTCTAATCAACATCTGTACAATCCATTCATTGTAAATAAATCATCATTAAATCACGAATATCAGAATATAATAATAATATATTCCGTGACATTACATTAGTAAACAGTAGTTGCACATTCTATATACAGGGTGGTTTGTAACTGGTGGTACAAGCGGAAATGGGGCGATTCTACGCGAAGAAAGAAGTCGAAAATATAGAATAAAAATTTTTCGTTTGAGGTTTTGTTTTCGAGAAAATCGTCGCTATCGCTCTCCACTATCAGTACCTATTAGTCTACTACCAGACTACAAGTAGACTAACCATCATGTCTACATACAGCAATCGGGAATATATGACCATGATACTTTCGTTAGGTGCGTGTGGTGATAACGCATCAGCCGCAGCTGATCATTACAGACACCGGTATCCAAATCGTCGACATCCTGACAGACGTGTTATTCAAAGAGCAGGACGAACCCTCGGCGAATATGGTTCTTTTGAAAAAAAGTTCAAAAGTTGAAAATTCAAAATCGATTTTCTCGAAAACAAAGCCTCAAACGAAAAATTGTTATTCTATATTTTCGACTTCTTCTTTCGCGTAGAATCACCCCCTTTCCGCTTGTACCACCAGTTACAAACCACCCTGTATAATAACAAGATATGTGCACACTTTTAACTTCAATTATACGATTATACAGCAGCATTTACGATTATTTTCTAAGCTGTGTTTATAATAATATTCGTAGATTAGCCCTCAAAGATGTGGATGCAAACACGGTGCACCGATGCAAGATTTGTTTTCATTTTTTTTTTATTGATGTTCCGATAAAAATGTTTAATCGTTCAATGGAGCTCTTCTTATTTCAAAGTATCTTCTATTTATCGATTATATTCAAAATCCCCTAACTGTCAATTTTCATACAATTTTTACAATTGTATGGTCGCCAATGACCACCGTGGCGTCACAGGAGAAACCGTGACCGGTCAGGTCATATATGTGGGATAGTGTGACATCAGGGAAGGACGTGGCGTGAGGGGTAATTGTTTATTAGCGTTGTCAAGATATGTTAATGTTGTCAAGGTTACCAAGGTTTGTTAAGGGAAGAATGAGCATGGTAAACGCTGTCAGAGTTGAATTTATCGTGGTCGTGTGAAGATCGTTGTGTTGTTGTGTAGAAGTAGTGAGAAACGAATATGCGAAACGGGGTGTTATATTCGATTTCGTGTGAGTGCAAACGATATTGTATTTATCATACTGTTACCTGTAAACTAATAAAATAACATTCCTACATATATGTCCAACGTGGCAGTCAAAGTGTTAATATGAACTTTTTTAACATTTACCGGTCACGAGTTAACTCGATTTTTCATGGCCAAACGTTGCCAACTGGCCACTGGTAAACTTGTGATGCGCTTTTTTCGCATCAGCGCCGTTTTCTCAGTGCGTTTTTGGAGATCATACAGTGCAATTGTTGGTCAGCATACCTCAAGCTGTGTCTCGCTTATAGGACCTATGAAGTTGCGTCCTTTGTTGTAAACAAAATTTCAATGTACCAACGAAGAATCTTTCAATGAATTATACGCGTACGTTTTATCTGATTGTCCGAGTGATTGTGAGTCAAATTGTGGTGACTTTGAAGATGATACTGTATCAGAAGATAGTGAATCCGATATTAGGCCAGCAAAATATCAAAAAAGGAATATAATAGAATCAGACAGTGAGGACGAATTGGAAGAAGAGTGGAAGGAACATGATATCACACCAAACTTACAGAATTATTTAAAATCCGACTAGAGCGTGCAGAGTATGTTCTTCAGAAGAAAAACGCAGTGAAATATTTGCGAAAGCTGTTGTGTACCATTATACGTAGGTTACATTATTTATCATACGCAAAAGAAATATTAAAAGTTGAATAATAAATAAAATTTATACAAATTTATTTATATTGTTTTATTTCCAAATCTAATTACGAAATAATAGCCGATGACATAAGATAAATTCTCAGTAAAATTGTCGCTCAACAATATGTTAATTATTTCGTTCCCTCGAACCTCAAAATATATCATTCGATAAAAAAAAAAAAAAAAAAACATGTAACTACGTGTACAAATTAAAGATTCAAGAATTTATATTTAAAATTTATTATAATACGTAATATGTGCAATATATGTATTGTAAATTGGTGTTTGTAAATAGCAGCGAGTATCAGTATGAGTATCGTATTGTGATTCGAAGCGTGAAAGTTTGAATATCCCTTTGCGAGCGACTAAATGCTCCATGTAATGGAGGTAATTCCATTTACGTCCGACAGTTAAGCGGAAGAAAATGATGGAAGATAAAGGAAACTCGACGATACAACCGATTCGTTCTATTCGTTGTGCGGCGTTTTAAATCTTCGCGGGTTCGCGTTCACGAAATTTACGAGTCCTTAAGCGAACCGTGAGAGTGTAATTCAAGTTCGGGATCGGCTGCATGCCGCTGGCAATGAGAAAGAAGATCCAAAGAGGCTTCTCCAGTATCGAACTGCTCGTAAAAGAGCTTTCACGCGATCAGACTTTCGCAATGAAAGTTCGCCACGTTCAATCGATCCACCGTTGAATCATTGCCCATCGCCTTTAAGGTTCCTTACGAATCATTCTTCAAGGTTCGTAAATGCACCTTTAGGATATCGCCGTTCGACCTCGTAAAAATCCGCTCGATCCGATCTTTGGAAGTACGTTCGCGAAAATTTCCACAGAATTGTACAAGGTACAATATCTTAAATGCTTGGTATCGTTTTAAAAACACGCAGGGAGTCATTTCCATAGGTCGAATTATTTGGAAAATGATTATTGATTATTTAATAATTTTTAATTTGAAGTTTAATTTGCGTAAAATAATCATAGATTCCTATAATTGTGATACACCTGCTACGTATTGCTATTTTCAAATGTAAACTCCTGGAAAACAATGAGAATATTTCTATCAGAGAAAATTCCCTCTTCATACGATTCGTTAAACCAAAAAGACAAAATCGTACACGTAATATTAATATTCTAAATTTGTAAACTCTGGAAAAACAACATTTCATGTATAACCTGATACTATCGTATAACTTTCATATTGAAATTCTTCAAGGCTGTATATCGAAGAAAAAGGCCAAGTATGTTAAGCATTTGCTTTATAAGAGGAGTAGTTCCAAACCAGCGAATGAATGAAAAGAAATTACCAATAATTTTGCATAGTAGAATACGAAGTTAGTTCCTGTGTTATTTCTCTCGATGAAAGAAGAAGGAAACGCGAAAAATATTTCCTTATTTAATTACTCATCGAAGGGAAAACTTCTCCTCTTTCGAAGAATTAAAGAAACGTGTCAAAGAATCAGCAAATCCACGAACATTCATGGAAGCAAAAAAGCGATAAGAGAAACGAGGAAAATGCGAAAGAAGACGCACGACAGAGCCAGCAAACTATCGCGAGTCGAAGCAGTTATGACTTTTCCCTCGTTTCTTTCTCGCCTCTTTCCACCTTCCTTTCTGACTTTTCCATTCTGTTTCTCTCTTCTTCTTTCATACAGTTACGAATTTCGTACGAATCGCTGCAACAGCCGCCCTTAGGATTTTCCTGTGACGCGGTTGCGGCATTAAAAAGGCTAGCGACGAAACTTTCATAGCGACTGATGTCGACTTGTGGATGTTGGTTCGTAGCTGTCAAGAGTAGCTTGCTTTGCCGGGACGTTTCAAAGGCCGATTTGTGGGTGCATCTTTAATTGGCAATTGGGAGAAGCCTGGAGGTCGGCCTAGAAGCCACGTCGATGGCTCGCCTTCTAACGAGCACTGATAAGATTTCTCCTTCTTTCTATTCTTCCTCTCTTTCTCCTCTGACGTTAAATACGTTGCTTATTAAATCGCGGTACGCTTTCGCGGCGGATCAATTAGGAGAATCACTTGCAACGTCGACCACGAGAATCGCGACGATGAATAGAAGGGAAGAGAACTAGACGACGTACCACGCAAGTGGTTAAATAAATTGAAAATGTAGCCGGATGATTGACTGAGGTAAAGCGGAAATTCGTTATCGGAGAACCTTTTAATTACACGACGTAGATGTATAGTAGAGGCATATGCGGCTAATATAAACATGTTGAGAATTTTGGATCTTAATTGCCGAAATAATGGTATAGGAACACTAAGTTTACACTTAAAATTTATATTAAAATAGTTATACAGGGTGGTTGGTAACTGGTGGTACAAGCGGAAAGGGGATGATTCTACGCGAAAAAAGAAGTCGAAAATATAGAATAAAAATTTTTGGTTTGAGGTTTTGTTTTCGAGAAAATCGACTTTGAATTTTCGCTCGGTACGCGTGCACTTTATCACGTCTCGTTATAACGGATTTCACTGTAGATCGTTGTCTCGATGGATATTATCGCAGTTTAAGTTCGTTTTCGCCGTAACGGAAGATTAGGAATACATAATGAAATAATATGAAGTAATCATAAAGTTTATTATTACAAAAGTTGCTGAAAATGTTGCCCATTCTGCCGAACACATAGTTCTGCTCTTCTGATTAAATTTCTATGAACACTTTCTAACGTATTCGATTGTTTTAAAGTATGAAAGGCTACAATAATCTTTTCTTTTAATTGCTCGCAACTTTCGATTTCTTCAGAATAGACAATTGATTTAATATGGCCCCATAAATAAAAGTCAAGCTATTGTTCCAGCACGGCCAATCCAGCCTTGGTAATGTTGGTTTAAAAAATCTCTCACATGACGACTAAAATGTGGCGGTGCACCGTCTTGTTGAAAAATTAAACTTCCTCTAGTTCTCAGCGGTACATCTTCTAATAATTCCGGTAGTTTGTTTTGTAAGAAATCGAAATATGCTGCTGACGTTACATTTCATTCGAAAAAATATGGCCCAATAATTAGATGCCCGATTATGCCAGCCGAGACGCGATAAAGTGCACGCGTACCGAGCGAAAATTCAAAGTCGATTTTCTCGAAAACAAAGCTTCAAACGAAAAATTTTTATTCTATATTTTCGACTTCTTTTTTCGCGTAGAATCATCCCCTTTCCGCTTGTACCACCAGTTACCAACCACCCTGTATATTTATTTGAGAAACGATTTCAAAGATATTCATCGATACACACTTGCACGCGTCTCAGCACTTTCTTTGTCTTACCTTCTTCCATACCAGACTGTTAACTGAACGGTTTACATTCGTTTGTTTTCCAGACGCCGCGTACACACATACTTCCACACACTGATATTCACATACGCGTTGAAAAGTTAGGTTGCCTCTAGTATTTACTTCTTTGTATTTCTTTTTGTTTCTGTTTAGATTGCTTTTAATATTTATGGCTTGCTTGCGAGTAACAAATACGAATTTACTATTTTATTATTCTTGACTTTGGGAGATTTATCACAGCATCGGCGGCGTTATTCCACAAATTTATTCATTATTCTATTTTAATTATTCATTCGTCCATTTGTTGTCTATTCGTTCATTCGTTGTTCAACATCAATTCGTCGTTCGTTTACCAGTTCGTTCGTTATTCCATTTCCATTTCTTATTCGTTTATTCGTTCGTAACTTCAATTTCTATCTGCTGTCCTTAAATAACAAGTAATTAATATAACACGAGCAACAAATATATCGAACGAATGAGCCGAACTTATTCCAACGAATTTCGTTCGGTATTGATTTTACTATTTTATTATTCTTGACTTTAGGAGATTTATCACAGCATCGGCCGCGTTATTCCACAAATTTATTCATTATTCAATTTTAATTATTCCCTTGTCCATTTGTTATTTATTAGTTTATCCGTTATTCAATATCAATTCCTCGTTCATTCACCAGTTCCTTCCTTATTCCATTTCCATTTCTTATTCGTTTATTCGTTCCTAACTTCAGCTTCTTTCCATAGTCCTCAAACAACAGGTAATTTGTATATTCGTTATTCGAGATGTAATACGACGAATTATTGTCTATCGAAGAGTTAGTTATCATTTTGTCCATCGAAGAGTTATCAGTTTGTCAACCGAAGAATTTTATATCCGTCAGTCTGTCAATCAATTGTCAATATCGAAATCGAGTAAGATTTGAATGAATCATTACATATTGTTAATTTACTTTCGAACAACTTTAATCCTCTCCCGTGCCAGTATTCCCGCACACAGCAGATTAGCCGAAAGTGGAACTTATTGCCAGTTGCATTAAACGTCAGTTAACACTACCGAACGCGGCAACTAAATAGAACGTGACAATATATACAGAATGAATTTTTGGTCTCATCTCATCTCATACAAAAAGTAAAGCCAACTTATTGGCCGAATTTCGTTCAGTATCGATTTATTGGAAGCGTATCGTGTTGAATGATTCTCATCACGAAATTAAGACGTTTTCGAATCTAAAAAATTTGTCAACCATAGTAAAGTACAATTGACGTTGATAAAAAAAAATACACAGCAGGATGGAAGGCATTCAAGCCCTTTTCTCATGTAACAAACCATTTTCCAAACTTTCCAACGATAATGTATACGTCGGATGTTCGTGCACTCTCGTTTTGTTTCTTCCTTTTGATGGCAAAATTTACAATACGAATATTTCACCGTAACACCAACGCAATTGTTTTCACGTTTTTATGAGCGAGCTTGCACGCCGATGCTGGCAGGTTCGAGTTTAATGAAAGGCCTCGACGACCGATTTTCCCCTGCTTCGTCGTGTATACCAGTTGCAAGCCGCGTGTATCTCGGTGCAGCTTTGTTTCAATCGCATGGCTATCATTAATTATACCCCGTGCGACGCAACTATTCGTATCGTCGCTGGAGGGTGGAAAAGGGGCGAATAACGCGTCGTCAAATTTTAGGCGTCTGCTTTCGAACCGCTGCCACTTCACTACGCTGCTTCGAAAATATTGGCTTGGCAACTAAGTGATTGCGGACTTTGTCAATACCACCTAATGACAAAAGCCGCAATCACATAGTTGCCAATCCAATATTAAACGAATACGTATTTCCAGTTCGTTTAATTCTACCGGTTCCTTTCCTTTGTCGATTGAAAATTCAATCTGTTCGAGTAAAAAGATTTCAGAGTGCAAAAAGAAAAAAGAAGACAGAAAAAAGCAGAGAATATCGAATACAAAAGGCAAGAGAGAGATGTTATTTTGAGAGTGCAAGTAGAATAGGACCATCCATAATCAGACACTCGTGGCGAGTAATCAATTACAAGTGGTATATTCCAGTTATTGGACGGACTGGTCACTTAGGCAGATTCTTCGGATCTTAGTTACTGAATTTTCAATTACGTAGATTCTGTATTATCGATTTCGAAATTTAAATAAGATGCCAGGTTCCCACTGCAACGACCATCGTCCTTGAATTTCCACTTTCACAGACACCAAGAGAGTGCTTGCCAAGTTTCTAAATTACCTAATCCAATTAAAACAGCCGGTTCGCGCTACCGAACACCAGTTTTCCTCCGGCGGACTACAAATTAGAAGCTGCGGAAAGTACTTCCGATATGTACAGGTATTTTAATAAAGGCAAAGGAATCGAATGGAATGAGGAACGTGTGCGTTCAAATAATACAATTCGAATGATACAAAAGATCGAACAGCATCCAAAGCAATGTAACAAAACGAAAAAGGAGAAACCGAGTAATTAACTAACTAACAGCTGAAATTTTCTCCCTTGTTCCAATAAAAATGAACTCGAATACAACGTGCGATACTAACGAGTGGCAGAGAATGAGAGAAAATAGGAGTAAAATTAATCAGGGCGTAATACGCGCTTAACAGCCACGCGATCGATCGGTGGAAATTGAAAAGTGGGACAGGAACGCGTTTCCTGTCGGCGTAAACTTGCGTAGCTCGACGAACAGACCTAGTTTAAATTATTCCCTGACTCCTCACATTTTCTCGTCTTCACTTTTCTGACCCTGAAATTTATTAACGTCTCGTTCTTTTCAATCCCTTGCAACATATTTTTACGATCGTCCTCTGTAATATTTTGTTAACTTACGATATCGGTACATCGACAGCTATGCGCGCTCGTAGATCGTATTTTACAATTTTATTCGTCTTGCGTTGCAAATTATTCGCCGCAGCCCGCAGAAGATTTCTTTTAATTTAATTCTACGCGTAATACGCCCTTGACGCGATCGATCAGCGCAGAAATGACAAGTGGAACAGGAAAACGTATTTCCTTTCGGCGTAAGCTTGTGCAGCTCGGCAAACAAGGCCACCTGGAACCGCCATCGCTGGCAGATTCACGCTCAACCGGACCCTGTTAGCAAATAATGTCGTACGATATTAGTTTGCGATCGGCCACGGTGTGTCGGGTCAGCGTGTTTCGCGTTTCGTTTATCCCGGTGGCACTAGCACACCGATTCCGTATTAACCTTTGTCCGTCGTGATTGCACACGTGTCTATACGCGCTTGTGCAAGAGGTTGGCGTTAATACAGAAAAACAAGGAACATCGACATCGACGCTGTGAATGAAAAGCAACCATCGTATAGTTTGCATAGCGTTTAACGAGAAATCGGTTTTCCACGCGGCAAGCTGATGAAAATTCGCGTTAACGACACGCCGATCGACTAACCGAGTCGTCCTTTTCTTCTTCCTCGTTTCCTTTCGATCGTTTCGAGCTCGACGAACGGATGGGTCTGAGGCGTATATGTTGTCTGTGATAATAGTAGCTGCTGACTGTAGATGTGATGTCCGCTGCTGGGGTACTGCTGTATTTTCTTCCTATTTAAGAATCGTGGAAGAAAAATCGGACTTCGGTCGTCGGGATTCGAACCCGGGTTCCGAACGTTTGTAACCTAAGACGCTAACCACTGTGCTGCCGTCGTTCGATGGAAGTTAGTATCGAGTGGCGGTATTTGTGCTGTCGAGTGCCGCTACAGATCAAAGAGTGGATTGTCCATGTGTATGAAATTTTGTGCAATTTTAATGCGACAAAACTAGATTTTTAGAGCTGATTTTCAGTTGCTTTGAAATCGATGACACGGACTAACGAATAGATGTAAATGTTCAGAAAGTTGTGGAGAATTTTAATAGGAACGTATGTGTAGTATTTTATCTAATTTTATTTATTTTTGCAGCTCTTTGTCGACTGCTTTGTGATTAATTGGGATGGATCAATGAAGAAGTTGCAGAAAATTTTCGTTACGATATTTACGAATTAAGATCTGCTTATCAACTAGATATTCGTTACATTCACTGTGATATTTGGAAAGCGAAACGTGTCTTTGCTAAGTCATATTTCTGTACTTGCGTTCATAGAAGATGAATTTTGATTGATAAAGGAGTCGACCGAGAAAATTTCTTCGAGGCAATAGTAAAAAGGATTTAAGATAGAATATGATATAATTGTTATTGCGATAAGTTGAAATTATTTCTTTGTGGCGGCACTCGACAGCACAAATACCGCCACTCGACACTAACAACCAACGGACGACAGCAGCGCAGTGGTTAGCGTCTTAGGTTACGAACGTTCGGAACCCGGGATCGAATCCCAAGTCCAATTTTTCTTCCACGATTCTTAAGTAGGAAGAAAATACAGCAATACCCCAGCAGCGACATCTACAGCCAGCAACAACTGTTATCACGGATCACTCAGTCGCCACATCTTAAAGAAAGTCAAGAAAATCCTAATTCTGACAATGAAAGTCTGTTGAGAATTGTGGATTTTAATCGTCGAAATAAAAGCAAAGGAACACTTAGATTACACTTAGAATTTATATTAAAATAGTTTCAGATTTATTTAATAAATGATTTACAGGATGTGCTCATTAGGCAACTCCGCTTCGGCGATATACATTGTTGCCAAGTGCCGCTACACACTATAGTGTACACACATACCTGTGTCACTACTACGCGGATAATCTAGTCTAGCACACAAAATTATACATATAAAATCATTTGGTACAATTTATTAAACTTTGAAATTTTTAACTCTCTACATTCTTAGACATTGGTATTGGATGGTGTTCTTTACTGTTGCAGTGACTTTTATTGGTGTGTAGGGGTTCGTTGGTTATTAATTGCTACAAGGAATTCACGTGATTTATCGCGTATAAAGTTAGAATCTCTCTCCCTTTTTATGGGTTGGTAAACTTAGGTTGGGCTGTTGGTTATCGTGAAAACGTAGCGGCAACAGTCGACGTCGAAAGCCATCGCGGCAACTAATTTTACGCTATATCGGTTCATCGGTGTACTGGGTGTCTTTCAGCATAATTCTTTATGTGCCAACGGAATAATTTAATCGTCAAGTACGTTGTAATTTAATATCACATCTACGATACTAAACTTGTACTTCGTTTTATTCTTCCCAATAAAAAGAAAAAAAACAATCTTTTACTTCTTACGTCATGGTGTTTCGTTTACAATGATCCGAGTATAATTATTTTACGAAGAAACGATAAATTATAAGAAAGAAGATCGTTTGAAATATTGTAAGATATTTATAAAATATCAGCCACGATAAATAGAACTGGAACGTTTGCACTTGCTAGACACGAAAAATATACAACTTTTCGAGATTATCCTACGATTAACAAGATTATCTAAACAATATCTATTCGATTGCAAACTATTTTTCTATCGTTCCGGGACACCGTGTACATAGAGACCGCGTAGCTGTCTGCACCGGTCGTAAAATAGTCGGATAAATATCGCGATAAATTTCGATACGACGTATATTTTTATTCGCGTCGATCGTAAATTTATTTCGCAAGCGCCGCGCGCAATCGGAATGCCGTTTAAATATGTTTTATGAAAGCGTCGATTACTCCGCCGAGTATTCGTCCAACGAATCATTATACTCCTCTTCATCATTCTTATTCTACTTAACAAAGCAGCAAGGATTTTCCTTTCGATAGTAATAAATCTCAATGGTATAATACAGTTCAAATTATTGCGATGTTTTTCTGTCGCAGATTTTTCGACACTGAGCGGTTAATATTTCATCGAGCTCGAAAAAGACATTCTTTTCCCTTTTCCTTCCCTTTTACAGTGCGATATGTGTAAAAGAAGATTCGATTATTAAGAATTCAAGTCTATTGGAAAATATTCAGAAGGAAAGCGTGCGTAGGAAAATTTCACGTGACTTTACAAAAACGTATGTATCGCAACGAGATTTCCTCATTTTTCTTAACGTACGTGCAACAAATATCCGCACCAATCTTCTCGTACCGCGACAACTGATCGCGTTTCTCCAGGAAAACTGAAATCCAAACGTTACGATTCAAATTAATCTTTTCAAAAATCACGAGACTCCACCGATGACGTCTACTTTTTTAAACAAAACACGAACAAAGGATGAAATAAAAGGACCACGATGTCTCTTCCTTCGTGAAAAATAAAGAAGAAGAAGAAAAAAGAAAGAAAACAAAGAGACAAAAGGGCAATAAAGCTGAAGCCACAAATCCAAAATGCAAAAACTAAACAAAGGAGACAAGAGGCAAAGAAACAAACGACTGTCGTTACTAAACAAAGGAGATTCAAACTCACGGATTGCACGTGTGATCGTGGATTCGTTTGGAAAGCGTTCGTTTCGAAAAGTCGAACACAGGTGATTGTTGGTGTAACACGACGGCACAGAATTACAATCAATTGCTCGTCCATTGTTGCCTGTTAATGCGGCGAATCGCCTCGAATTACTTCGTAGAAACGAAATCGATTCGGTAAACATCAGACCCCAATGAAAACGCTGCTTTTTCACCGCGCGCTTCATCCCCGATTCCTCATTCGACGGTCGCATCGATAGAGATCGTTCCACGTGCTTTACGAACGATCAATTTCCACGATATTGCTCCGATGACCATGCGAGTTCGTATGGAAAATTTGAAGCATTTCTTCTCCCCGTTTATATCGTTCCATTAGCTTCTTCCTCTTCCTACGATGTTTATCGTAATGTTTGTCTTTCGTTATTTAAACGAAATCACATTAAATCAAATTATTCCACGCTCCATCATTTTTTTTTGCCGCGAATTTGTCGATTTCTCGTGATTGCGAAATTCTACAGCGTCCTATTTTAATTGAATTACAATTGGGCATTTTTGCTAGAGTCTTGTAATTTTATTTCAAATTCGTTACCAGCAGCTTCCAACGCTTTTAAGCGTTTTATTTGAAATTTACTTGAACTAAAAAATAGGACAATTTAAATAAAGAAAAGAAGAAATAAATTCACTGAAATACCAGTTTTATTCACGTTATTGTTGTATTTCGTAATCTTTAAGTGTATGATATATCTTGAAACAATTGCCAGGATCCAATCCTGGTTTTCTTTCGCACGTTTCGGAAAAAAAGGTGGATACGAAAGAATGTCGGGCGAGACTCGACAAGGAAGTTCCTGAGATAAAAACTGATGTCGAGTCACACTCGACATAGGGGTGCAAAGGGTTAATTTGTAACGGATAAGTGAACAAATCGTAGATTGTATTTTGTAGCTCTGTTGTTGTATTGTGTACTATATTATTCTATTTGTGATTGTATTTTCAATTACTCGCTACTGCGTGACATTCTTTTCTGCGAATTCTTCTTTCCCTTATGATAGTAAAATTCTTCAAAAATTCTTTTCTTCTAAGAGAAGATGATCCATTTTCTTCTAAGATTCTTCCTCCACGAGAATTCCCCTCCTTCTAAGAATTTTCCTTCTTCAAGAATTTCGTTAGGATCATCTTGTACGGTAATTTAATAACTTCTGATATCGCTATGTTAATGGATCTAAATCTGAACATTGTATTTCGTAATTTTATTTGTCTTCCGCTAGAAATTATTCCGTCCGGAACAAATGAATTCCTTCTTTTGACAGCAGTAACCTGATCGTTTAAACAATTTCTCTGCCAGTGTTCTTTAAAGAGGATGAAAAGAACGTAAGAGTAAAAAATCAAGGACAAGAGGATGCATCGCGGAGGCAAGGAATGAAAAAGGAAAGGGGCGAAAAGCACGGAGAATGTGGCGTGGAAACGCGCTGCCAGTTATCTGGCAGAAGTGCATTAGCTTTTGTTTGTCGCCGAGAGAGAGACCGGAAGTGGATCTCGTGTGTCGTGAATGGACTTCTTCTTATTTCTCACTTCTTCTTATTTACACATCTCGCGACTGTCTGTTGCTCCTCAAAGGCCTGAAAACATATATATTATTCAGAAAAGGGCCACAAATTTTTCCTCGTCATTCGTTTGTCTGTTAATTTTAATTTTCTTTGTCAGAAAATATTTACAAACAAATTTCGCTTAACGCTTTGACTGCCACGCCGAAATCACATGCTTTGCTGAGGATGCCACGGCAGTATTTTTATTATTCAAGCCATATAATGACAAAGTAATAATAAATTGACGATGTAAGACAACATTCTTCCCCAATGGACCGTTTATCTTATTGGTGATCGCGGCACCCGTGGTGCCTTGCTAACAGTTGATAGCGACATATTATAACGAGGCTTCGTTTATTTCGACAAACCATTCGCATTCGTAATTTCGTCGCAAGCAAAACGTGCAGAATATATTGTCGAAACGTGTAGAAGATATTAGTAAACAGTATTTGCTCATTCTATTTACTAACAGTATTTGTCTATTCTGAAGAAATCGCAAGTTGCGAGCAATTGAAAGAAAAGATTATTGTAGCCTTTCATACTTTAAAACAATCGAATACGTTAGAAAGTGTTCATAGAAATTTAATCAGAAGAGCAGAACTATGTGTTCGGCAGAATGGGCAATATTTTCAGCAATTTTTGTAATAATAGACTTTATGATTACTTCATATTAGTTTATTATGTATTCCTAATCTTCCGTTATGGCAAAAACAAACTTAAACTGCGATAATATCCATCGAGACAACGATCTACAGTGAGGTCCGTTATAACGAGACGTGATAAAGTGCACGCTTACCGAGCGAAAATTCAAAGTCGATTTTCTCGGAAACAAAGCCTCAAATGAAAAATTTTTATTCTATATTTTCGACTTCTTTTTTCGCGTAGAATCACCCCCTTTCCGCTTATACCACCAGTTACCAACCACCCTGTATAATAGCAAGGTATGTGCACACTTCTAACTTCAATTATATGATTACAAATCAGCATTTACGATTATTTTCCAAGCTGTGTTTATAATAATATTCGTAGATTACCCCTCAAAGATGTGGATGCGAACACAGTGCATCGTTAGATGCAAGATTTGTTCTCATTTTTTTTTATTGATGTTCTAAAAATGTTTAATCGTTCAACGGGGCACTTTTTATTTCAAAGCATCTTCTATTTATCGGTTATATTCAAAATCCCCTATCAATTTTCATACAATTTTTACAATTGTAAGAAGTTAAAGCGCTCTGGTCAGCAATGACCACTGTGGCGATACAGAAGAAGCCGTGGCCGGTCATAGGATCAACGTGTCAGTCAAAGTGTTAACATATTAAATGTTGTATAGAGAAGGTGGCAGCCTTTCACTCATCACGTTCACACGTGTGTCGTCTTTTTAAATATTTTTCAATAATGTAACGTGCGTTTTAGGTATTTTTAAACAGAAAAGGAAGTGAAAGATTTCTTTTTTCCTTTCTATCATGTTTTTCGAACAATCTTGCCTTCTAACAATCCGAACGCGTGTTCTGCACACTTTTTAAAGCGAAACCGAGTAGAAAGAAATTCTTTGGATATTCGTCGTCGAGTAACGACTATCGTATCGGTTAAAGAATTTTCTGTGTTTCGTTTCATTCGCATTTTAAGCAAATTTTCTGGCATCGATTGCGGCAAGCAAGCGTCTGCTTACAAGTTGATTTCCACGATGTAATTGTATTGTATCTAATTCCACGTACTTACATAGTTACACGACGTTTATATCAGTGGCACGGTTTCCACTTGCGGGGATTAGCGAACAGAGACGGCCGCAGAGAAAAGTACGACCAGCAGCGTATTATTCTCGACCGGCTGGAATTAGCATACTGACGACTCGCAAAAACCATTCGTATCATTTAGAGTTTATACCTGAGCCACTTCCCTGCTACGCTTAAGGATAACGTATTATAACACGGTTTTATGGCACAAGATTCATAAGATTTTACAGAGACTGAAGAGAGAGGACTCGTTTCGTTTGAAATTCGAAAATCTGTCGTACGATTCCTATAAAAGATAACGACATCGTATATTCTTTCGAGAATAGAATCCAGCATCTCCATCGATTAATTATTCGAGTGGATTGTCCAAAAATTTGTCTCGTAATTTCCATAAAAGAACAGGAAGATACGCAGATATAGAATCTATGGTGGAAGAAATCGTCTCTTATGTCCCTTTTATATCCTGTAAAACTGACAAAACTATAAAAGTGCAGTCCGCTTGAACTGGACAGCGGCGTTACTTTGATACACCGAAGCTTTCCAAGCACGTTCACTCGAACACGACTATCGACAGTAACGTTACGTTCCTGTTCCATTCTCAAGGCGTAAATCACCCCTAAGCCAATAGCTATCGTGGTTATTTCTCTCGTAACAAACGCAACACGGTACATAGGTCCGTGTAGAATTCGTTGCAGAAAGAAAGGACAAAATTAAAGCAACAACCATAGAAAGTTCGTAGATTGAATGCGTGGCAAACGGCTCTCTGTTGGTTTCAAAGACGTTTTTATCGTTCGCTGAACCCGCCGCAACCAACGGTGCACGCTTTTTCCAACCAGCCATTTTCCATGTAAAACAAGTCGTCGCGTTCCCCTTGTTGTATGAAAGAATCCAATGGGGAAACGAGTTTCACTCTTCGGAAATCTATGTCGTTCTTTGTGCAATATACTAAATATATTCGCGGTTACATAAGCGAGGTGTTATCCTCTTGGCGAAGGGGATGTTTCAATTTTTTATGGCTCTGATCGATCTATATCCATCCCTTCTACTTTCTATACACCGATATGCTTCGACGTTTAACTACTTTTCATCAGCATAATCCTACGTACACTTTAGCCATTTATCTTCGCTGTTACTTCTATCATTTGCTTGCGATAAACGAACTTCTACGAGTAAGTCACTTGTTTACTATCTTACCATACAGAAATAATACTATCGTAATGTGAACACGAAGATGAATACGAATACTGCGAATGGTATATTTATATCACTTTGATAATAACGTACTTGCGTAGTGAAATTGAGAAATTAACGAAACCTGAAGTTGTTCAGTTCGGCTTCCAAGAGATTCCAGTTGCATCTTATCCGAAATAATTTTCCTAATTAATCTCACAGGACACGTTATCAGATTACCGTCGACGAAACACGTTTCTACTTTTATTTGCGTTATTATCGTTACATTTTCCCAGGATACTTTCAGTGTGACGACAGTAACGCGAAAGTCAGGTGTCAGTTTTCGCCAAGTCAAGCAAGATGGTTACGATATTATTGGCACGGCCTGAAGTCGACTGGATGTTAATTACTCTATCACTCTGTCCCGTATTCACCCATCTTCCTCCACCATCCTCTTCCACTGACGACGCTCAACTCCCAACATCCCTTTCGGCCACCCTGGTAATTACGACAGGCTCCAGCTCATAATAAGGTAATTTAAACGCATGACTTAGGAGGCGTAGCGTGGTTATTGACCAGGCCTGTTCCGCAAGCCAGTTTCGTCTGTTTCTCAGACAGACTAACGCCAATTCGCGCTCTTCCTTCCCCATAATCGTTACGATACCGAGACGAGCCTACACATTTGAATATATTGCTATTTGAAAGCGTTATTTTTAGGTGATTTTTAGAATGGAAAAGTATCGGACAATCGAAAGTCAAGGATTAACAAATTTTTAGTTTGTGGTATACACGGTGAGAGTGAAAAGTTTCTTTTATTATTATTTAATTTGTACTTTACAATTTGTCCAGCTGGACATTTGGTAAATTTCTTTAACTTAATTGCTAAATAACACGTGGATGGCTACCCCCAGCGGGGTACCATTTTCGAGTTTGACTATTTTATTTCTTTAGATGGTCAGTGAAGTGTTTTCTTTTTAATCTTCTTTCTATGAGAGTTTTGCTCGCTTCAGTACCCAGCTGGTTTCGATGTGGTAAAAAGTATCGGCATATTTGTTACATCTACAGAACTTTAATAAATTTTATTTCGCTCGATATGGTACTTCGTTCCACGTTACGAGGAATATAATACTTACATTATACTTAGATTAAAACCTAATACTTACTACTATATCAAATTCGAATTAACTTTTTACCATGAAAATTTCTATATCTTGTTTCTTCAGGTAATAAAAAAGAAATGTTGCAGATATTGACATGGTTTTAGTATAGAAAATAAAAAAAAAGAAAGAATCATTTTCTATGTACGTGAAATTTGCAAAGGGTTGATCGATTCCTTACAGAGGAAAGCCGTGTGGCAGCCAATATCACCGGTGAAAGAATTCATCCGCCATTGCGTCTGTCTTCATTCCCTTTTAAAGAATTCAGTTTTAAAGTTGGAAGGATTCTACCCACTTTGTCTTCTTCTTTTTGCTGGTCTTCTTTTCTCGTCGTTTCTTCCGCTTCGTTTCTTTTCTTTGATGGACGGCTAGTTGGAGATGAACCGGATCGATCCGCCCGGTGTCGAACGCGAAATGGCGAGAAAAGGGTTCTTTTCCTGGAGATAGGGGTAATTCGTTTTGTGGTGAGAATGTATGTCATGGAAGTTTACTCGCTTCCGGGTACCGTTTAACCCTGTTACGGGCTTCTTAGCTTCTTAGATTGTAGCTCTTTTCCCTCGAACAAATGTCTTTAGTTTGAGAAAGAATAACTTCTGATATTACGTAAAATTTGATTATATAAAGTTGACGTAGGATCATTCCAATTTCTTTGCACGAATGGTATATGTCTCGATTAATCAAATTGTATTAGGTCGTCCGAAAAGTTTCTTTCGTTTTATAAGGAAATAATGGATGCATGACATTTCCCGTTTTATATTATTTCATGGAATTACTTATGATCCATTTTGTTCTATCAAAATAAAGATCACAACGTTTGACAAATTTCATGTTTGTATAAAGATTTTTTTTTTTATTTTTAAATAAATCATTTTACAATTTGTCCATTAGGACATTTGGTAAAATATTATAGTTTAGGTCGTATAAAGATGCGTCGTTGTAAAAGACGTGTCTGTGGAAGAAAGACACTTTTCGGACAATCTAATATTTTTCACCTTCCATTTGGAAAAATTCCTTTGGTTTGAACAGCTTTTAGTTTATATGAAACTGACGTAGGGCTATTTTAGACTTCTTTTTACATAAATAGAAAATCTTCTAACTTCAATTTTAATTTCAATGACTAGACGAGTTGATACTTGGTGTAGTCAAATGTATTTAAAATTAGCTGCAGTACAAAGTTAGTCGTCGTTCGCTCAGTGTTGCTCGATTTGCGTATACACGCTAATGAGTACGTTCGCTCGATATTAATCGCTATAAGATTGCTCGATACTAACTAGCTAACTAATTGTCTTAACGATCGTGTTCGTTTATTTATACTGGTCGGGGGAGTACCGGGAAGTTTAAATTCGACCTCGGTTCACGGTTGCGCGTAGCGGCTATGTTGTTTTGTCCGGAGTTTGTTTATTATTACATTTCGTATATCATAACGGTGTTAATACTCCGAGGCAAAACAACAACATGAGTCATCCTCGATTCGAATCGTCGTATAGCTTATGTGCCGCTACACTGCTATTTGCTTGATCTGTCCGCGTTATTAGTCGAAGGTAACTGTTTTTAAAATAATTCCATCACAGAATCCAGCTCGCACTGCAATTTATAGCCGCGTTCATATCCGCCTGACAAATTTCTAATGCGCCAAAATTCACAAACACGCGTCCACTTTCACCCTGAGGATTTTCAAAAAGCGAACGATCGACGCTTTTTCTAGAAACTTCCGCATATAGAACAACTCTTGGAACACGAAAGGCTCTTAATACACACACACACACAAAGGAGAAACTCGCAATAAAAAAGAGAGAATCTTTGAGAGGAATGAAGGGCTGCGCCACGAACGTCTCTCTGGCTTTCGAAGATAATTAACTCGCTGGAACGTTGAAATTTATTTACAAGTGATTTCTGGAAGGCAAACGAGCGTGGTCATTAACCGACGCAAACATTTTTCCGTCGTCTACAGCAACGACCAGCGATGCAGCATCCTCGTAGATAGAGTTTAAAGCGCGGCCAGGATGGTGATCGATCGTGAAAAGAACCAATCCCGTGGAAACGAGAGAGCGAAACCCGGGACGACCGTTTGTGCCGCTCCGTTCGAACGTAATTTCCATCTATATACCGTAACAACGTATATAATGTAATCAACGGAGAATCGAGTTCCTTTAAAGTCGGCAAACCGCGGTGCATTCACCACGCTACGCTGCCTTCCTCCATTATCGTTTCTACGGAGAATCGTCGGCCAGTGGATCCCTTCGTGGGCCCAGAAACTTTGCTCCGACGTCGAAGAATTCGAAAATCGCGAATTCGCGACGAATACCCAAGAACGACGTTTTATTTTGTCCAGGTTTTTAGCACCGGCGTGCGCTGCAAGATTTCCCGAAACGTGCAACGCGCGGCTATCTAGTCATTTTAATTCGAAGAACCTAATTCGCAAACTAACAGGACGATGACTGGCGACGATGCAACTGTGCAGCGAACATACCTAAATCCACGTCATTTTACACTACCTGACAATGAACCTTTAAAGACTTTGAGCCTACCTTTGCACATGGCCCAACACCAAACTTTCCCCATCACGTAGGCACTCAGGATCCTCTCCTTGCCCCTCAACTCCTACAAACTCAACATATAAAATGTGTATGTAATATGTGAGGCGGCTATATCGTGTTAATTGTGATATCTGTGTGGCTGTAGATGTCGCTGAGGTACTGCTGTATTTTCTCCCTATTTAAGAATCGTGGAAGAAAAATCGGATTCGATCGCCGGGATTCGATCCCGGGTTCCGAACGTTCGCAACCTAAGGCGCTAACCACTGCGCTGCCGTCGTCCGCTGGTAGTTTGCGTCGAGTGACGATATTTGTGCTATCGAGTGCCGCCACAACTGCGAGCATTCGACCACGAGACTAGTCTCGGGCACAGTCTTGGCGGACTATTTTAATACTTTGTAACTTCGCTATTTCATAACATTGTAATATCGTACTTAACCACCTTTGTCAACAAAGCATATAAAAATATAAAAGGACAGTGAAGTTGAGCTATTGCTCAGCTTTTCCTTCTTTATTTCCTCATCACGAATTTTACGTGACACAAGCAACGTGTGCCTCGCTTTCGATATTTTACATATTTTCTCATATTAACGGTCGTCCTCAAAATGTTCTCGTTTCTGTAAGTCTTGCACAGCGCTAACGAAATTTCGAAATGTTTCGTATTTCACAATGCGCGATATGCACACACAAATTTTCCAGGACAAGCGTTCAGGTATTTTCGCCAACCAGCGTACCTCAGCTTCGTCTTTCACACAGAAACGATCATTCGAACTGCTTGTATTCGCGCGTTCTTCGCACTCGCACATTCCTCTGTCCACCGTGAAAATACGAAACGATGCTGACTGCCACTTTATCTTTTTCCTGGCCGATACTCGCGGGTATACTCTTTACGAGGCGACGTGCGCGCGATGAGAAAAGTGGTCTTAGATCGTATATCAGAGAAGAGAGGGCCATGGTCGATCGGTTATCGTCGGAAAATATTGCAGTCTGGACGAAAGTGGAAACGCGCACACATTTCTCCGACTGTCGGTCGACCGGTTTCTCGATAGAACCCGACTGAAAACGAGTAATCAGCTCGATCGTTTCTCGCGGCGTCGCGAGGACGACGCAATTTTCGCGATATAACGTTCGAGAAGATGACCGGTGGACAGTTTTCGTTGAAGGAGACACGATCGCGACTAATCGTTTCGCGAACGTTGCTCGCGCGGAAAACAGGAACCGATGGACCGCCAGTGGATTTCTTTTGGAATTCGCGATCGCATTTCGCCTCTGCTATTTGTTTTGCTATTTATGTTTGTAACTTTGATCCGAGGAAAGCATTGAAATTTGACGAATTTCCGCGTTAGTTTCTTCTAAGAATATTTGTACCGATTTGCAAGCAACATTCATTGAAGAATTTTTGTGTTAATTTAGAAAGAAGATCTTTTTTTTTTAGATTTTCCGAGGTGCTCGTAGGTCGAGGCTGTCGGAATTGCTTGTCAAGTATTTGTAACACATTGAATCAAGGAAATGATTTCTCGAAATTTCTCATTTGGAATTTTAATTTCTATATTAATTTGGAAAGAGGATTTCTTTTTTTTTTTTTTTTTTTCTTTGAAGAATTAATTTATCGATTTGGAAGAAGTCTGCTCGAGTCGAGAGCGACTCGTGTGTAATTTAACGACGATTTAATTCAGACGAAATTGTATAACGATGTCGAAATATGCAATTATGATTATTTGTAGTCGAGTGTTCGCGCTTGATTTATCAACTCTCTTGAAAACAACGTACTTCGTACGCGATCGGTTCGCCAACAAAAGCAACGTTCTCTGACGTTAACGAGTTTCCTAGGCGCGTTTCTCTTTCCTGAAACGCGTTTCACCCTAAACGCGTAACGTTCAAAGCGATGCGGGGTGCTCGCGTGGTCTCACGCTGGCTGGTAATTAACACGGTCAAAGCGAAGCGGCGAATTATCATAGGCGGAATGAAAATCAGCCAGGAATAATCGTGCCGCGGTAGCTAATTGCTGTTACACACCAATTAAATCATCGACTTCCATTAGTGGTAGCTTGTTTCGTCGCGGCTGTTAAACGTCCAACGAAAAGCTCGTCGACGCGAGTATCGGCGATATAAACGTCCTGGTATAACGTTTCTCGAATAGTCTGCCTTTTCACAGAAAAATCGTCGTCGCTGTGTCGAGAAAAATCGACTCTATGTAAATTGCAGCTATTTCGCTTGGTCGATTTTCAAAAAGATATTCAATCGATCGTACGCCTTTTGAATTCGAAAACTCATTGTAGCACGAGAGAATTGTCAAACTGTATCGATTCACCAGTGCTCCCTATGTGATACTAATTTCTAGCAAATTCATACTGGTTAATGTTGGAGATTAACGCTAGAAGATTGAAATTTAATTGTACATTTATTACTATATAATTTAATATTATTGTATATTATATAATCAAATGTATTGTAGTATCGTGGACAAATGACTTAAAAAATATCCGGTGAAATATCGCGAGAAGGCCTAAGTGCCGTTAGGCCAAAAGAGTTTTCATCGGGTGGTCGTTACCTGAGAGTCGTGAGTGGAGAGTGGAGAGCTTTTTTTTTTATTTAATACTTCGCATTCACAATTTGTCCAATTTGGACATTTGGTAGAATTTTTTAGCTGCTTGACTATCATGTGGGTGGCTACCCCCAGCGAGGTACCATCTTCCTGTTTGTTAGGCTACATCCTTTGTGAGACCTCTGGGTGTTTCCTTTTCAGTCTTCTTTCTATGCTAGAGTGGAGAGTGTAAATAGATCTATCGATCAATAAACTTATATAGGATAGAAATCATTGGAAACCCTAATTTCTAATATTTCTAAATAAATAAAAATGTCTATAGTATTATGTAATTTAATACATTTGAAAATTACACAACGTGCACAATTTAATGTTTCAATATGCGCTATATCTTTTCAGTACTAACTCATATATGCGACTCAATATTGTAAATCAAATTCACATTGTACTTGCGATGTATAATTACGTAGTTCTAAATTCTTCATAAACTACTCAACATAGTTTTGCCAATTGTACTTCCCATTCACTCGTAACGTACTGACTTGTATTCGAAAACAAGTTACTCAAACCTGAACGATTCCCAGCCAACTAACCTGTTCTTCAATTTCAAGTTATCAAATTCAAGAAACTCGGTGAATTCGATACGGAAAAAATGAAATTTCATAGAAAGTTTCGTCCACCTCGAACATCGATCTACACTAAATTCCCTCCAAAAAAATCCCAGTTGTAAACTTGCGCAAGTTGGTTCACCATACGTGCGATTTATCAAAAATTCGTTGCGTTTTCGTCGAGAAGGCATGTTACACGATTCTGTAGAACGCAAACGAAGATGCTAGGGTTAGAGCGCACGAGTGGAATACTTATAACGCGGTTACGTGAGTTGGCCGTGCGAACGTGGGTCATAAATATCGCGGCTAGGCGACTGAAAAGTCTTTCTGGCATATCTCGTTCGGCGTGAGGTCCTTTAATCATGCAACAGCCCGCGGGGGATGATGCATCGAGGGTGGGACGCGTCGGAGGATTGCTATGACTAGCTGACTGCATCTCCTTGCGAACAGCGAAAGAGGAAAACCGGGGAAGAGAGTGAGAGAGATGAAGGAATATTTATTTTTCCCTCTGAAATCACCGTGCTCGATGATATTTCTACTATTCATAAGTTACACCCGGTATGCTTAGGACAGATATACATAAATAAAGTTAATACCTACCTATGTCTCGCAAATATTTGATCAGGATTTGCGTCTAAAATTAAGAAGAGAAATATAGATAATATTTCTTTTAACACGTTCGTCGCCACGTCGTACATATCTATGTGACGGGTATACTTCCGTGGGGATATGGTGACGCTCTTCCTCTTCGAGTTAATTAAATATACGATATTATATATAGGATACACAACATAAAAATATTAAAAACACATTATACCATACCTTTTATTAATTTATATTCTGGATAATATATTACTTTATTCCATATCGCATGGTATTTGCTAAAACATTCCAAACACATTTGGGGTGATTTTGGGCACTTCGAACAATAGTTGTAGACTCCGTCGTCACTACTATCCTCACTGTCAAATATATTTTCACACAGTTTGCTGAACATTTTGAGGATGAAAAAATCACTGATGTACGTCTCACAAGTATGCTTCTCGACTAAATGAAAAATCTGAGATATCTGGTATAAGATCCTTCGGAATACTCTAGCTGGAAAGCTTATCACTTTCTCCATTTCACAAATAAATAATCTTTTCTGTACAATGAATCGAAGACGATAAGCAATGACTTCCAGCATGTCGCCCTTTTTACGTTCTGCGTACCGGCGGTCGGATTTGGGCCCCGCAGGGAACTTAGCCGAATCACGCTGGGCGACGAGCGTGTTAATATTTCATTTAATAGAAATATAGAAATATAGAAATATCGTCGAGTGACGAACAATCTTCCCAACTAATTTATCGAGCATATAAACTACGATAGCTAAGATAAAATGTCGAGTTACATTTTACATAAAACACATGAAATGTATTAGGTTGAAAGTTTCTTTCGTTTTATGAGGAAATAATAGACGCAGAACGTTTTTGTTTTATATTATTTTGTCGAATTACGTACGGTCCATTTTGTTATGTTGAGAAAAAAACACAGCGACATTTCACATACTTGACAGACTTTTGACTTCTTGACATTTCACAGACTTTTCGGACAACCTAATATTTTTCTTTCCACAAGCATCGAGAATTAATTTTCCGAAATTTTCTTCGAGAATCTCAACTACGGTATAGTGGTAGATCCAAATTTGCGAGATTCTATATGCAGATATTCACAGTTCGCTAAATTCTACGTGTAAAAATTCCGTGTTCCATGTTGACCCCGATTCGTTCATCGTATCACGACGTGGAACTACGTTTGCCTATAAAGGGGCGGGGGGTAAAAGTCGCTTTAAAATCGGCATTTTAAAGTCGACGAGGCAAAGATCGACCTTATGGCGTGTTTCTATCAAACAGAGAAGCGTTCGTTCGTTTCTGTAGAAAAAGTTTTAACGGTACAATGCGACGGGACGACACAGTTAACGCAGAACGGAGAAGCGTTAAACGGCGTGGCGTAGGCGTCGTTAGATTCAAGGGGTGCGAATAACCGCGGAATCGAGGATTTTATGGACAGAAAAAGCTTCCTGGATGCGTCTGTGCCATAATTCAGCCGGATACATTCACGGTGGACACTTAGATAAGTTAATTACCTTCAGCAGCATAAATAACGACAATCGCGGACCGATAACGAGAATGCACGACCCCTTTATACATTCACCTGCCCCCTGTCCTCCTGTCCGACACTTTTATATTTCGAGAATCATTCCGTGCTTTATACACTGCGTTCGTTATCTGATACGCGTTTTATAATGTTCCCCTAATCGAGCTGTATGTTTTTTCTCTTTCTTCTTTTTTTGGAACGGAGGGGAGTGATTTTTATGAACGTTAATTATAGGAATAATCTCTCTTTTTTTTTGAATTATTTTGTTTCTTCTATTCCGTGTTTATCGACGTGATTGTCGAGGGTCAGGGATCTTCATTTTTTAAGGGACAATAGGAATTATTTCAAATATTTGCCTCTTTACGTGTTGGGAAGACTTTCTCGTACCAAGTTTTAAATTAAAAGGCGAAGTTTTAATGGAAAATTTAAGCTTGTGAAAGTTGGAACGAATTCAAGTATTCAAATTTTCTATAAACTAAATTGAAAATAGTTTCGTTACTTTAGTTTTATACGTAGCCCGTTAGCGTCTCGATTACGTGAATATTTAATCATCGAATTGATCGTGACACGACTTCTCAGTGATTCGATTAAGCAACACAGGCCTGGCGAAACAATTTATGTCCTCGTACAATTTATGTTACGATTTAACTCCTTTGTAGTATGGTAAAATAAGTGTAGCAAAACTTGGCATAGACTATTTTAAGAAAGTCACTGGAAATTATTCCATTTCTTCCATCGAATATAACAGATACGTTATACAATCAATGCAAAGAGAACCTTTACTTTCCTCGTAGCCAATAACTTTTAACAATTCCATCTTACTTAACAAACATCTAAAATGTATACTTCGTGGTACACCGTTTTCCCAAATTCGCACAAATCCTTTTACTACACAGCAGTGCAGTGCTACATTTCCACGCGACAGCAAAAATCACGACTTTTGTTATCGTGACGCCGTAAGACGAAACGTATCCAACGTCACGAGAACTCGAGTCTAATTTCCAGAAATTCTCAGAAAAGTCGCAACAGTTAGTCTCGTGGCCGTAAAAGTCTCGCGTCAACTTACCTTATACTTTACATTACAAAACAACGAACCAATGCGTTACGTATCTTCGTTCTACGCTGCTTCCACCAGCTCCTTTATCATCCAAAACCGGCAAACATCGTCTTATACCTGGATCTACGGTTCGACAAGTCCGTCACCTCTCCATTTCCTCGAATAGTCAGAAACTCACGAAGAAAGCTCGTGCGCTACGAACGCCATTGTCCATTTGCAATTACACGATCGCGTAATCGAGGCCCGTTAAATCGCCCGGCAAAAGGCACAACCGAGGATAAACAAATCGCAGGACGCGTCATAAAGGCGGCAGCTAAACGATCGTTGCCATTTGCTCTCCCTGGCTGATTTTGAAGAGAGTGGAAAAAGGGTGGTCCATAGTCGGCGTCACGAGGTCGAGAGCGTAATCGTCGTTGGTATCGAGTGCTTTTCGCACTCGTTTCGGCCTAACCCGGAAGCTCGCCCCTCTCTCTGGCCAGCCGGACCTTTTGCAAGCTTGTTTATTAAGGCCGTTTCACTTTTAATAAGCTGGAACCAGCGGCCTTCTGCCGCCGCCTGCGCCAGAGGATCTCTCTTCCTCTGTCTCTCTTTTTCTCGTTCTAACTTGCGCACTTTCTGTCTCCGTTTCGTGGCCCTTCGATCCTCTTTTTCCAACCCTCGGTGTCTGTCTGTCTCGTTAAAGCCGCGGTTTCACGCTGACCAACTTTTATTAGATCCGACTGCGTGGCCGCCGGCTGTTGTTAAAGCCCGCTAAGTTATGCCGGCGCGTTAAGCTCCGTGTCACACGTAACGACCGGTCGTTCGCCGACGCGAGAACACTTCTCGCGCCCCGAGATTCCAGCCAGCGCTTCCTGCTACCATCGCCATCTTGCAACACGGTGGATGGCGAACGATTGCTGTAAACGCGATCGAGTCAAAGATTGATACGTTGGTGGAATTTTTCAGTTTGTCGACAATCCAATAATTATTTTTCCTGATATTTTTGTAAACATTTTAGTTCCTTTTTCACTTGGAGTGTACATCGAATATATCGATTTCTACAGGCAGGTTTTCGTTTCGTAGTTGCACTCGTATTATTTGGATGCCTGTCAGTTTGCAACAGATGGTTATCCATTCTCCTCGTAGGTTTCTTACAAGGACGACAGGCGTATTCGAAATAATCGTGTTTTCTGAATGTGTACGTGATATGGTAATCACGTAAGAGATAAAGAGTAGGTAAATAAAGTAAGCACGCAGGTCAGCGATCATTAGAAAAGAAACGCGTGTACATTCGTATTGTACGAGCGAGGAACGAAAGAGAGGAAGACACAAGGGAAACGTCATGAAACGAGCGCATCGCGTGAACGAATGAATGTGCAATAAAAGAAAACAAGAGAATATAGAGCGGTGTGCGTCAATACTTCAAGTTATTCAGTTAAATGTAAATTCCATATTTAATAAAACATTATACATTGTTACTTGGACAGCAATAACAGTTGGTTCCCACGAACCAGTCGTAAAAACTTGCTTGATCCTCGCGTTACCAATTACACAGTCTAATTCCGTTGAAATTGAACGTGTATCATTATGATTTGGGATAATCCAAAACGCGTAGTATTAGCAGTATTCACTGGCGATATTTAAGCAGTTTCTAGGAATTCCAGTTTATCGTATTCCAAGGTAAATATACATGAGGAAAGCGAAGAGAGCGTGCAAGCGTTGCACGCAAAGTTCGAACAGAATTAGGAAGCCTTTCGTCGCATGTGTATCGAACGTGAGACGCAGAGAAAGAGAAGGGAAAAGGGCGTAAAAAGTATGCGTAGAAGCAGTAGGGGACAGAGGAGGGCAAGCTTATCCTAATTGCCGGTAATAAAAGCTTTTTATCGGACAGAGTTATGCTTTCGTTCGCTTCGCTGCTCACTATTATCTCGCTTAGCCTGCGGCAAAAAAATAATATCTGACCAACACGTGGACAGTTGGTTTTGGTGGCGCAACGAATCCAAGCTAATGGCTGGTTAACTCTTGGCAAAATTTGAAACCATCGAAAAATAGAATATCATACACGGAAAATGCCACTATCTATAAGTCTGCTGTAGAATGAAAGAAACGTAGTGGCATTTTTCTTTCTTTCATTTTGATCATGCATCGACAGGTTCGTTGTTATTACAATCGAAACAAGTCGATGGTTAGGTGTTGGTAAAATCTAGCGTAATCGAAAATTCAGATGTTATGAAACAAAAATTAATTATATCGTCTGATACAGGTTTAATGGTACTTGTTCCAACACACTGGCCATTTTTGTACAAGCTATAAATCATTTTATCGAAACGCAGGGGTATTATTTGAACAAATAAACGATCGTTAATTTTAAATTGTTATTTAGACGATTGCACGTCTAAGGAGAACCAAGTACTCGAAGATTATAGAGGGGGGCAAAGAAAGTTAATAATTCATCGAAGATAATTAAACGGGTGAAGTAAGAGAGCAAGCGAATTTCAGATTCTTCAGGATCCTCGTTTGTCGCCATTTTTCCGAACTTTGTTAATGCGATAATGACTGCATAATAGACCAGTTCTGTGACTTCCACCTGGTCTTCCGAGCTATCGCCGTAAAACGTGAACTTTATGACCATTTGCAATTCAAATACACGATCCGTGATTCGTTTAACAGCGAAAAAACGCTGTTCACCAGTTCGCTGCCATCGTTCATCACAGTAGGCGAGATATATTCGTCTAAATCCTCGCGCAATTTCTGTTACGCATAAATATCCCTAATTACAAGTTCGATTCTTATAGATGTGTGTGTTTTTTTTTTAAATTAACAAATCGATGCATCGTGTCGCGATTTGTAATTAGCGGGGACACGATGGAATTTATCGTGAACGACGAGGATATTTTAATTTATCTCTACGTTTCATAATAAACGTACGAACGTACGAATGTTATAACACACAGATGCAAAAATGGATAAAATCTTCTACATTTTTGTAACAAGCAGATGGCAATGTGTATTTATTATTCAAATAAAATCGAGAATATCCGTTAATTAAACTGTATTGCGATATAACAAGCAGAGGGACAATGAGGATAAAAAGATATTCTCAAACGTATAAAATATCATATTACATGGAAAATGATAAATAGACTACTCTCCATTTTCTACAAATTCATCCTTCCTATATTCTATCCTCCAAGCTATAAACAATCCAATTTTGTCCAGAAAATGCTTGTACGTGTATCACGTAGCTTACGTTATCCCTGTTGTATCTCCGATATTACAGTTTTTAATTACTCGATCTTCTTATTACAACCTTATTATCTCTCGTGCGCTTCACGTTTTTCACGACTAAACTGTTCCAAACAAACCGTATCCAAAGAGCCTCAATTCACATCTACACAAATACCAAAATATCCGCCAACGTTCGCAAATAATTCGCGATAATCGACGATCGTTCACTGTGAAATTTTACTCGCCACAAAGCAGCGTCCTCGCCGAATCAAATGAACGTTGGCGAGCGTTAGCAAACATTCGCAAACGCGACCACCGAATAGCCAGCTTAACGTCCAGCCATTACACGTAGTACGCGGTAATATAAGAGGCCTCGTCTCGTAAGGCCTACTTAGACCGTGGAAATTCGCCTGGCCGATGTAGAGAGGCAGCGAAACGTTTGCAGGCACGTGGCCCGAGAGGAATCGCGGGAACAGAGCCAAAAAATATTATTCCGGAACGACTACGGCCGACATATCCGCCTGGGAACGACGCCTCGTAACAGGGGCTGCGCACCCTCGCGAGCAACGACCGGCCTCCACGACAGATACGACACGTCTGTCCTCCTCCTTTCCTTCCACTTCTCCTTTCTCGTTTCCCTTTTTGTGCGCCCTTTCCATCGCGACTTCTGGCTTTTGCTTCTTCTCGCGGCACGCCAGCGCAATTTCACGGGGTGATTACTATAACTGCACTTTGCGGATTAGCGGCCATGTCGAATGCCTCTTGTCGATGGTAGGTTTCCAGCTTTCGCAAGCAAGCAGCTGCAAAGCGGAAATAAGATTCGATTCTGAAAAATAGGATAGGAATTTGCACAGGCTTTTCGTATTGTGGAAATTCGCTGGTTAGATAAGTGCGGTCTGAGGAGCGGCTTGTGTCTTGAAAGGATCGGCAAGAGGTCGGATGAGGGGTGGGGTAATTAGAGGGAAAGATCCTCCGGTAGCGATATCTTGGCGTTGCATGTTACTGTTATTGTTTCAAAGTTTTAGGACGTCTACTGTTTCTAATAAGATTTTGATATTTTTTAGTTATATGTTCGCTTTTTAACAAAATCGGACAAGTATTTGTTAGAAGTGAAACTATTGGAGCGGTCGAAGCGACCGTTCCGCAATTTTTCATAGATATTTTGCACATGTATTTTTCGACATCCGATAGTTTGAATACCAATCTTTTGTAGGATATACGCAGCGGGGATGATAAAGGTCGTGTTTTCGTTCGTACTGGCTCAAATTTTATACTACAACCATTAATAATCCTCAATCACTTACTGTTTATTACTAAAATAATATTGCACCACCCAATTTATACAAAAATTGCGAAAAACGATTTATGGCCAACTATCATATAATCCACTCTGTGCTATCAAACGTGTTAAAAAGTTGACTAATACATTGCCCTAATGTAATTCATTAAACATCGATGATAGGACAAGATTTAGCAGATAGAGCTTGACAGTTTATACTGGCTCAAATTTTATACTACAATCATTAGTAACTCTCAATCACGTACTGTTAATTACTAAAATAATATTGCACCACCTAATTTATACAAAAATGACGAAGAACGAAAAACGATTTATGGCCAACTATCATATAATCCACTCAGTGCTATCAAGCGTGTTAAAAAGTTGACTAAGATAATACATTGCCCTAATGTAATTCATTAAACATCGACGATAGGACAAGATTTAGCAGATAGGGCTTAACAGATAGGATTAATCCATCAAATTGAAATGACATTTCATGCGCACCAACCGAATATTTAAGCCAGTTTGGCCAAACAGGCCATTCTCTATATTCCAGCGTGGAAATCGCGGACGTTGTATGCGAACAGTTGGATGTCCGTTCCTATGGAGAGATCCGCGTTTATAGCAGGATATTCGGGCATCTGTGTTCGTCGTTCGTGTCCGTTTCACGACGATTAATCACCGCGCGTCGGCGGTGTCCGTCGCAGTTTCTCAAGCAGCTATCGTTGTCCGGTTCCGATTTGTGTCAGGCCCGCGTGTTTCTCCTGCTTGCCGTTGGAAATGCATCCTTTGCGTGTCCCGCCACGTCCAACGGGGCTTTTTAGATCGTCCACTGGGTCACGAAGTCGTAAACCAAACGCGGCAACAGAAACGGCAACCTAACCCACCCTCTTTTCCGAAATCAACCGCGTTCATCGTTCATCGCTCCCGTCTTGTCGTGCAAACGACCTCAACGTTCTATTCGCGTGTCTCTTACGCCGACGTTCGACCCTCATCCTAATTCCGACTTTTCGGCTCAATTTTCCACGATGAAATTTGCGATTAGATTATACAATTAACTTAATAATCAATACACTACGAATCTTGATCATTTCTACGCTCGAAATTGTTTACCATTTATCGGTAACAATTATATTCAGTGGTATATGTTACATTTATTTATAAATATAAATCCATTTCGTAAAACTACATCGTCCCTTTCGTCTTTTTATTTTATTTTATTTTAGAAACTTTCCATTCCGCTACTGCAATTCATTACTTTGTGTTCATTGTCACTTTTTGGTTCATCCGAACGAAGAAATCCAAGCTCGCTACATGTATCAATATTTGTTTGAAATAGCTTCTCTTTTTAGTCGTATACACATAGAAATGAAATCGGAGACCATACTAGAGTGGAAATCATACGATAGTATGATACCGTACTTCAAAGTATCCCTGTTTATCTATTTCGTATTTTTAATAAAGTCTTACACGATCTATGTTTATATAAATTTGTTGCTCCACTATATTATAATTCAAAGACTCCAATTATTCGTAAAAAATCAAATACACGATGTTTCAAAAAATCTACAAAAATCACAATTTCCCCACGTAACAAATCTCCACGTGTTCCAAATAAATCGACCTGAAGGTAACCGGTGCGAACTAAAAGATATCAGTAGACCATCTAAATCTTACAACTCGCAGCAACCCTTTCCCACCACCAAACCTAATCCAAGCCATCAAACAATCACCAACAAGCTCATAAACCACCCTTCTTCTATCTTTATCCTTTAGAGTTACAAATTAACCAGCTTCGACTAACAAGCTTTGTGACTCAACAACCCCTAAAGGAACTCGTATTAACCCTCTCGATGAGTGTGCAGCGTGAAATCCTCGGCGGGGAGTTGGTCGCGCTTCGTCCAACTAATTCGTACGAAAAAGGTGGAAAGCGGTGGGTGTGTAACGTCGGTTGAATTTTCCGCGATATTAACGATGCTTCTAGCGGCAGTTTGCAAGCGGAGAATCGCGAGTTGTTTTCGACGGGTTCGTCGCGATATGCAAAGGACCGACGAGGATTATTCGCGCGTTTTCCAAAACAGCGAGCCGTGCAACGACCGCAACTCGCGGCCGATATGCAGATTCTCTTCTGCCGTCTCTGTTTCGAGGCAAGGTGCGCCATTAGGCTTGCACGTACACCTAAACGTCGCGTCAAAGTGGCGCACGATGCGGTTGGCACCTCTGCCAAACGATAACTGTTACACCATCGCCCCGAATCTACCCTCCGTGTAGACGAGCAGCTGCAAGTACGAGAATGGAAGAGAGGAAAAGGGTGGAACGGGGCGGTTTAATACGTTTCGAGATCGTAAGATAATTTGGGCTGGTTTTTCGGCTGGGTCAATTAGATTTTACGTTCTACCTCGTAATGTAACTTGATTAAGTCTAAGAATTAGATATGCAGCGGTGCTTTTTTTTTAATGGATTAACTCTGCTACGCTCCTTCTGTCATTCTCGGTCCAATTACATTTCTCTGGCGTCAAGGAATACACTTTCGATTTGGAGAAAAGAAAGGTAGTACTGGTATGCATGATTCCTTGTATCAATTTTATGTCAAACGTATTCTTAAAACAGCATCGACTTAGTTCGTTTGCTAAAGCGAGAGCAAAATTGAAATATCAAAATGAAGATACGGCGATTTTTTAATTGCAAGGCAGGCGTGAATTTTTATTTTGTTGGCACTGTATAATAATTCCTAGATCCCTCGATAGTTTCATATTTTTGCGAATATAATTAGAAGCTTCGTAGAGAATTATTTTACTTACCAAGCTTCGTGGAAAGCGCTATACTTGGAATATTTTATATCGTTCATACTACGTGTATTCTACCATTTTGTGCAATTTTGCACTTTCAAATTTCCAATGAATGCATAGAAATCTGCTGTCTACTCAACTCGACTGTCGATTTTTCTGCATTTGTGGGAAATTTTCAAGCGCGCAAAACTCCACACAGTGTACGTACTAAAGTGCAAAAGTACGTCAAATATTCGAAATAAAATAACAAAATCGTAGCCATAGTCAAAGTGAAAACTATCGCGAATATCTCGCAAACTAGACGGCGAACTATGACAAGTAACACGTACAGAGACCAACTGTTCAAAACGTTGACCTTAACGACACATATTTCATAATTAGAATCAGCGAGGTCGTTCGTTTGTATCTCCGTTTCTTCACGTATGTTAGTAAAAGACATAAAAATGCATAAAAATCTCCACTCTACCGTAATAACAAAATTCTTCAGGATTTTATCTAATTTATCCCTAAACGATGCTTCGAAACGAATAGATGTACAATTATTTTAAAGATGCTCATCCTGAGAAATTGCGCGAGTGTCTCCAAGTATCCTGCGAGCTTTCCATCAGGAGATCGTTGCGTAACACGGCGGAGCGACGTAATATCGATAAACCATCGGCGTAACGCGATACGCCAATGACCTTGTTCGATCGAAGCAACCCCTCTACGAGACGAAGAGGCTCAAGATACGCGTGTACACACAGTTCGGGCTATCGGTGGTTGGTCGAGTGTCACGCGGATCCTGGCGCGGTATTAGGGTCGAATCAAGTTACGAGACAGCGGTTTACCGGGCAGGGCGTTAAGCCGTTTCGGAACGAGCGTAGAGAACGGTCCTAGCCACCCGGAGAAAGTGAATCTGGCCTCCAGTTAATTCGCGTCCGCCCTCCAAACGGTCTATCCAGGAAGTGGAAACGGTTCGGCCCACGTTTTCGAATATCGGCACGAGGTATATGAAACGAGCGCGATAGTTGGGGTGAGTTCGGCCGAATTCGAGCGGATCTGTGGGTTATCAGTGGAAACGGCGTATGAATTATGAGGCTGATTCGAGCAAATGATTTTAATGGAGTGATTACGGTGTTTAGCGTACAATGATTATGACGGTTCCGATCTCTGCTGGGGCTTGCGACGATGATTCGTTGTGGCGGATGAATAATAGATTTTTCAGAGTTTCGGGAGTAATTTTTTGGTAATCGAAATTTCTTATTTCTTGGATAGTTTCATCTTTCTTTTCTCTTTTCAATACGATGGATATTGTAACGTGGATATACCTCTCTGAAAGTTTATACATTTTGTTTATAGATTTATAAATTGCTTAGAAATCTGGGACGATTGTCAGGGAATTAAATATTAAAGGATGTTAAAAAAAAGCGATGAGTTATCATTCAGGTAGGGGGGGTGTAACGAATCTTCATTCGAACTAGCCATCGTTGTTGCACGATAGAGATCATATTTACTGGTATAAATATGGTTTTTACAGATTTTGACAAATAACCGTGGCGATTAGACACTCGAGATGTTAATGACAATGATCTCAAGTTCAATAACGAATCCACAGTCAACGGGATAACTCTTTGTTAAACGTAGAATATATTTTGAAGCACAAAATACGTTCGCTGGGACGCTCGGTATATACTGCTCGTAAAGACGATGCGAAAACTCTCCAAGGAGATCGCACGAGTAAAAGACTGATGAAAACTTTCCTCTCCTTACGATCGCGTTCGTTTGTTGTATATTGGTCGAGGGATACCGACAAAATTTCAACCACCGTTGCTAGGCAGTTCCGCGTAGCGGAAATTGCAAATTGTAGCAAAATTGCTTTTGCCCGGACTTTGATTATTAATACAACGCGTGTTCCATAATATTGACACTTCCGAGGTAAAACCACACGTGACTTGATTTGTCCTCGAGCTCGTGTGCCGCTACAACTGTATTTTTTTAAGGAGAACTATACAACTACTCCATACGTCTGTTAGGTAAAAACGTCCATCCCGTGACCGTGGCTACGTTCAGCGACCGGTTGTGTCACCTCGAGCCCAAGCCCACTGTCACAAATCTCGGGCAAACATAATCGGATCGAATCATAAACAACTACTTCTAAGTTTTATTATTAAAGTACAGCTATAATAAATAGTCTAGACTAAATTATTGGGGATGTTCCCAAAAATTCCAAAAGAAAGGCCCCGATGTCTTTTCATCTCCGACATATATATATCTCAAGGTTAAGTTTGAAGTAGTATTTTATTCTCATTAATTCTATTGTGGCTGTTCATGAATTATTGATGGTGTGTCTGAGCCAACACGTGTTTATAGTGAAACATATTCTGTTTTAAAGTCCTATTATGTTTAATTTTTATATAAAGTTTTATATTCCATATTATGTTTTAAATACTTTATATATATCTGGAAATTTTAGGATATTAGGATATGAGGATAATATTAGGATATTTCAGGAGAATTTAGGTAAGAATTATCGCGAGATTAGTAAGAGATTCTAAGGACTGTTATCTCGTTTGGAAGCACAGCTACATGGAATTGTTGTCGTTAGTGCAACAATTGTATTACTTGTAATCACGTCAGTTTTAAGATAGTCGAATTGAGATGTGAATTATGTACATAAGATTTGTGGAAAAAATTCCAAGATTCTGCAAGATACAATCATAGATCGAATTAATTTGAGAGACATAACGTCTTCAAATTTTCTGAAACTGTTCTCGATGATTCTGCTAGAATATTTTGTTGGGAATTTTGGATCTTAATAGCCGAAATAATGGTATAGGAACACTAAATTTACACTTAGAATTTATATTAGAACAGTTATATATCCATTTGATAAACGATTTCAAAGATATTCATCGATACACACTTGCACGCGTTTCTTCCACACCAGACTTTAACTGAACAGTTTACATTCCTTTGTTTTCAAGACACCGCGCATACACATACTTCCACATAAAATTATACATATCTCAATATATTTATTTATCGATATCTTCGACACGATCCATAGCGGATAATAAAATAACTTGTTTTATTTAAAACCGTCGTGTTTGTTCTTCACCGGAGATGTTATCACGCAGAATGGTTTCTGAAATGTGCATCGGCAATTCCACTCACGAAAATGAAACGAAAGGATCACAATAAACATATACTCGCGTATGTCTACACTTTGAACGGTAGAGCATTTTATCTCGAACGGAAAATACGGCTGACAATAGTACAGACAGGCTGGATTTTTCATTCGAAACATGTTTCCCCTTGTTTCATTAATGAGCATCTTTAATTAAATTCCGTGTGATTGTCTCTGTTGCAGCAGAGCTTTCCTATTACATAATAAAAGTAGACATTCGCGTATCGATTTGATCTTTTTCGCTTGATGTTTTACCAACAACGATGGTAAGCTATCGATTTCTGTCGGCCAAATTACGCTCTCTGCTTGGAGAAAATTAGCGAAAGGTTAACGAGTGTATTCTTCGGATGTATAAGGGAAAGACTAACAGGAAACTTGCAGCAAAAGGAGCAAGTGTTCCCTGTGAACGGAGGAAGGAAGAAAAACAGGAGGTCTTGTTCAGCAACAGTCTTCTCTTAATTCTTCTTTCTTCGGTTTTCTCTATTTACTGTTTGTTTTATATGTCGTACAACAGATGATCGATAAAAGTATATATCGTGGTGTTATACAGACAAGAAACAGAGGTAGACAAAAATTTGGTTTGAGTGCAATTTAAACTTTGCTTTCTTGGCTGAATTTTGTGAAATTCTTGCCACTGTGACGTTTAAATGAAATTATTTCTCAACAGGCAAATTACTGTCTCTAATACGCTGTGTGAATTATTATATTTTTATTTAATCGTTATATTGTTAGATACGTATATATAGTATATATTTATTATACATATATTTATTATATGTATTTATTATTATATATACTATATATATTTATTATAATGTATTATATATTTATATATATATTTAGAAAAATATAAAGATCTACATATATATATTTTTATAAAATTATTACACGCTTTCTGTAAGACACAAATGTTGTATTTTAAATTTATCATTATTCATATCATTTTCTAACAATAAGTTAATCCATCCGAGTGACACAAATCGGCGTGTAAACATCCAATTGAAGCTCACAACTCCTTCTCATCCACTCTATTCCCATCCCTTCTTCGCTATCATCCTAGATTTCCCTTCCATCCATTAAGACGTCCCGTTAATCCCGCCAATCGCGAGAAGCCGCTCGTTTAAGCAAGCGGAACATCGAAGAAGAGACTCGCAATTTTTTCCTCCGCTATCTTCTCGTCGCTTTTTTCCGACCTCCATTTTACGATCACGTTCCGTTGCGCGTTCGTTCCGTAGTATCGGTGTCCTGGCTGCTACCCTTTTTGCGATCGTTTCGTCCATCGAGGATTAGAAAAGTCTCGTGCCAGAACTCCCGAATAAAAACGACGAAACGTATACAGTATACAGTATACAGTATACATACGTACATACAGGGTGTTCCAGTAGTCGTGGCGCAAGGGACAAACGGGATGATTCTACGTGACAAGATACATCGAAAATATGCAATGAAATTCTTCCATACGATGCTTTGCTCTCGAGTAAAACCGAGTTTTAAGATTTATCGAGTCTACCTGAACCTGTCCGATTTCCGATTGGATAGCGGCGAAACATCGGCCGCAGGTTATTCTACGTGTGAAAACAGATCGGAAACGTGGAATAAAGTTCTCTCGTTTACAAGAAAATAGAATTGCAGTGTGTATTTCATAAATTTTTTACCTTCCTTGCCTCTATGAATAAACTTTGTCCTGCGCTTTTGACTAATTTTCACTTCCCTGAAACAACCCCCTATCGATTATTCGCGCCTACTTAGTTCGGAATCAATCAAATCCAAATATTCTTGAAAAATGTTCAAATTCAAGCTTCTTAAGAAGGAAGCGTCGTACGAAAAAACGTTACTCTACATTTTCCACTGACTTTCAGACGTGCAACAATCTGCCGTCGATTACAATCGCTCCAATCCAGAATTAGCCAAGTTCAAGCGTACTTGACAAATTTTTAAACTCGATTTCCTTCACAACGATGCACCTCGAGAACAAATTTCCTTCCACTAATTTTGTCACCTACAACCAGCACACCTTGTCATCTGGCTACCATGCTTGCTGCGACACCCTCTATATGCATGCAACGAGAGAGAAAGAGGGAAAAGGAGATAAAAAGAAAAGGGAGACAGGAAGAGAGGGTTAAAGGAAAAGAAGTGGTGGGGTAGCGTCTAGAATACTCTCGACGGTGCTGTAACTACGCGAATCCTCCGGAGTATCCTTAGGCTTCCGTTATCTACCCACCCCTGTCCCCACCCCTCTGTCCGTCTTACCTGCTCGAACGCTATTCTGTGTCGGATTCAATCGAACTCGGAATCTCGTTGCGCACGAACATCGTCGTAGGCAGTGGTTCGCCCTTTTGGGACGCTACGTTTAATTTTATGTACGTTGCCGCGATCGTCTCTTTTTAGGCCGAACGTGCAAGCACGTCCATTGCAATGCTCGCTTCCTTTATATCGTATTGTGCATCTGTGTATAGTTGTTCGCCTGGGTTGATCTCGTGGGAGAGATTGCAGACCTCTGGACGATTTTTGAATGAAATTTCTTCTTGAGAGGACCAGAGGATGCAAGTACACGAGAGACCATATGTTTGTCTAATTTTCGATATTTCCAAGAGCTTGTGTTTCAGATTATGGACATTTTTCTTTTGATTTCATTTGATCGTGTGTTTAATGGAAGAGTAGAGGGAAGAGAGTGATTTTTGAAATGGAAGGAATTTGAAGTTAGAGGGGGATCGGGAAAATGTTAACGCAAGCAAGGCGATCTCGTTGGCTTTTCGATCAAAGTTGTTTGAAATGCCAAACCACCCCTCTTCCCGCCCCCTTAAAGTACACTTTCCGCGTTCTAGGGAATTAATACGCAAACTTGGCTACGTTTTGCTCTGCTCAGCGTTGCTCGTTTCCGGTTTCCACTGAGAACGTGCAACCTACATACACGGACAAGTTTCGTTAGGAAGATCATGTCTTTAAGGAATATATTTAATTATGGCAGAAGAATATAATTTGTTCATAGGCAAAGTAGACGGTGATTTTAAGGCGGAGAATTTTAGTTTGTTTTAGCCAACGTGTTCTTCGTTATCCAACGTGATAATAAAAATTGTATATGTTAACTATTAATACTAGAAATATCGATAGTTAACACGAAGCTATTTCTACCACAACCAGTCAAAATGATTAGTCTTTAAAAGATACGCAATAATAGAGTATTCTTATATTTTTCGATTTATTACGTCCTTACGGAAGGAATTCCATATTATGTAGTACATTTTTGGTATTATTAATCCAGCAGGACCATGATCCTTAAAGGAGGGTCGACACATTTATAAAATTGTAGAACCAGTCGTTTTGACTGCTGTGGTATTTCTAGTGTTAGCGTCTAGCGATCTAGCGATCGATCCGGAATTTTCCTGGTAACTGATATCGTCATATCGAATGATACGCGGTAAAAATTTTAAAAACGTGTGGCAAGTTGTACGAAACGAGGAAACTGGTTAATTGAAGTTCGATAAACACATTGCAGGACCCTTTTACACTTCGACAAGTACCAATCATTTTGTCTGCTATTGGTATAAGTAGCCTTGATACAAAATTATTTTTAATTTGAATACAAAAAAAAAAAAAGAAAATAAAATTCATTATATTATTCTTTTAGCTATCGTTGCGAAAGTCACTACATCATTGCGGAAGAAAGATATAACATGAAGTAGGAATTTTAAAATAGAATTGTAAAATCAGTCAATTTGACTGGTGTGGTATTTCTAGTGTTAACATCTGTCAGACAAATACGAGTATTGAAAGTGAATTTTCCTGTAAACGAAGCTCCATATGAAACCGGTTTATACGCAGGTATTTTCATTTGTTTCACGCGATATGTTCTAATTATCAAAAATTAGTAGAGATTCGTCGACATTCGCTAGTCAACTTTTTCGAAAATGAATCAAAATGTTTCTATTTTTCTACATGTTATTAGTGAAATTTTACTAATCACAAGTTACAAGTTATAATGTAACGGTGACATAAATATCATGCCATCTTCAGTGACAATTTTACGTAGACAGAGAACGAAGAAATCATGCGAAACAGCAAGTAATTCGGCGATTCCTCCGAATCACGTTTGCCATACGCGTGACACACGTTCCCCTGATACGACGTGTCCGCGTGTTTATCGGCGGATTAAATAACCGAAGTAGAATCTCTGGGTTGTCGCTGGTGGTCGTGCGCAGCGTTACAATTAGCCGCGTTTTAATTAACGCGCAATGAGACAATGGCGCTCGGTATTTATTACAGATTGCGTTCGAGAATAGCTGGATCGAGCGTGATTCCCAGCGAATCGATATTCAATAAGCTTCCATATCTGTTGTCTGTTTCCAGAAATATCTGCTTTTAACACAATTCTTGCGTATTTGTCGTATTTAGAGAATCTTTCTAAATTATTACAAAAATTCTGTTCTCTATTAACTTTCAAAACATTAATTTCATTTTTCCTACAATACTCCCTTTGGTATTTGTCTATACATGAATCTTTTTTAATTGATAGAAAAATTGTGTTCTTTATTATCTTTCAAAACATTAATTTAATTTTTTTTACAATTCTTCCTTTGTCTTTCTAAATTATTACAAGAATTCTGTTCTCTATTAACTTTCAAAACATTAATTTCATTTCTCCTACAATTCTTCCTTCGTCTTTCTAAATTATTGCAAAAATTCTGTTCTCTATTAACTTTCAAAGCATTAATTTAATTTTTTTTTAACAATTCTTCCTTTGTCTTTCTAAATTATTACAAAAATTCTGTTCTCTATTAACTTTCAAAGCATTAATTTCATTTTTCCTATAATTCTTCCTTTGGTATTTGTCTATACATGAATCTTTCTAAATTGATGGAAAAATTGTGTTCTTTATTATCTTTCAAAACATTAATTTAATTTTTTTACAATTCTTCTTTGTCTTTCTAAATTATTGCAAAAATTCTGTTCTCTATTAACTTTCAACTCTATTAACTTCTCCTACAATTCTTCCTTCGTCTTCCTAAATTATTGCAAAAGCTCTGTTCTCTATTAATTATCTAAACATTAATTTCATTTTTCCTACAATTGTTCTTTAGGTATTTATCTATAAATTTTTATTTAATAAAGCTCGATTGTTGATTTATCTGCTGGACAACTGGAGAATCAGAGTTATGGATTTATCCTGTTTTGAATATCCAAATCTTTGTACACTTTCTTCAATCAGTATCGTATGTAAAAATTGTGTAAGAATCAGAAAAAGAATGGAGGAATTAAGAACACTACGATATGAATAAATTTAAAGACATTTATAATCTTTTTTTTAAACAAAATTTTAGCCTCTCGTAAGTAGCACTAGAAACACGTGGTGAAATTGATGATATTTCGAGTATAATAATTCATTTTTCAATTATTCCTTCAATTTTTAACAGCCTTTTTTCATGTTTTAGTTGTGTAGTTTTTGATTGACAAGCGTGAGGGACTAATTGGCCCGCTAATTGAGGGAAACAAGCGAACGTGTCACGTGGATTGATGACATTTTGATTTATAACGATTTGCTTTGTATATTCACTTTTCGACCGAAGGTAGCTCTTAATTGCAAAGTTTAAGGATTAATTAACGTACGCTAACTCGTCGTCCGGATTATTAATAATTTATTTGAGCTGCAGCCCTGGTTTTATTTAATGTCTCGTTACATTTATATTAAATTCATTATCATATTCGTATTTGTAATGTCGGAAACGAATCAATTTGCCTTTATTAATTTCAAACTGCTCACAGAAAGAAACTTTCTAATTAAGAGGCGACCCGCTTAACGAGTTAATTACGTTGCCGGCAACATAAATTATTTATTTATTCGTAATAAAACATTCGTCAAGCTATATACATGTTTTAATTCTTAAGCGTCTTTGAACGATTGCAATGATATCGGCATAATCTCTTCCCCGACAATTTATTTTTTTTTTTTTTTTTTTAAGAAAACCAATTACACTCTTCCCATCATTTATATATTTGTTTATATATTAATTAGATATAATCACAAAAAATTACTATCTAGAATAGAGCAAAATCTATTTTCTTTATACAAATCGATATTCTTATAAAAAGAAAGTTTTCCTCTTTGTTTGTCCGCTCAATTATTTGTACATTCGATATCCGCTATTTACTCAACCAGCATAGAAATACAATAAAATTATTCGCCAATCTTTCACTAGAAGAATCTCTGAGCAGCGACATCGATAGAAAAAAAAAGAAGAAATGAAATGCACAAGGATCAAAATAATCACGATATTCGAATTTTGAACCAATGTCACTGGGAAATACATAATTCATTTGGTTTCGTCCGCCGGTATTTCCGTGCGGATTTATCGGTGGTGACTCTTCGATCGTCGCGAACACTTTTGCCCTTTAATTAATTACCACTGGGGAATGGAAAATGCGGAAAGTCGAATCGGGCAGAGGCTCATCCGTCAAACGTCCCGGAAAGTTTGGCTATCGGGACGCTGGTTAATGCAGTATAAGCTTCGCGTCAAACCAACGCCCGAAAGTTCCGGCGAGCCTCGCCAATTACACGAGTCACAGACGATGCTGAAACCTGCTTTATTTTAGATAAGAAGTTTTATCCCGCTATGATCCGATTCCCATCGATTTCCTTGGAATTTCGGAATTACTTTCCATTTTTATTTACCGTTGGAGATTAGAAAGGTTTTACGAAATTAGCAAGTGGCTGGTCTCAGGGAACGTGGTCTTTGGATTGAATGCATTCTGCAAGCTTTGGAAATGAAATCTCCTGTTTTCGTTTAGCGCATGTGATAACAACAGTTATCAGCAGTTCGTTTGTAGCTTCGCCGTGGAAACTTTGTTGTAAAAATATATAAGGAAGAACTTTATTATGTTTAATAAAGAGATATAATTGTAAATATATCTTAAGAAGGAAGAAGGTTTGAAATGCTTCGAATATTTGAAAGGTAACGCGTATTTTCGATAAAATAGTGCGTAAAATGGCTAAAAGGTAGGATGAAATACTAAAGTAATAAGAAATATTGAAACAAATAAATTTACAAAGATATCGATATATCGTTAATATAATTAATTCTTTCTTAGACCAACAAATTTAACTCAATGATAGATGATGACAGTGTGTTTGATAGGTATCGAGACGAAGAACCCCTAATTAAAAGTAGAAACGATTTTTATAGGAAAGATAATCGGAGACAAGTTTGTAAGTTTCCTTTCCTTCCTATCTATTCCCTTTCCTTCCTTCTTCTTCAAACAGTAGATTAGACAGTACTAAGGAGCAATTCGAAGAGGTTAACGAGGATGTTTTGACTGAGACAGCGCTGCTTTCTAAATGATACTCGGTTCACGAAGGAAAGCACACGACGTACGGATTTTATGTGGACTCCGTAACATTTTAAAGACGCTTTAGGGCCCTGTTACGAACGACTATATCTTAAACCCTTGTCGTTTGCACCCTCTCATGGTAATATGTGCACATTTAGCGCCACGAACGTCACAAACTAACAAGCTTAATCTCGGTGTAAAACTTAACTTTCCCACTCAAAAAGACAAACTACGTTTCTTAACGGCATTTTAAACCCCCACAGTATGACTTTTTTTAGTTGATACTTAGGCGAGGATTAGCCGCTTATCGTCATAAAGGATAATAAAATGCAAGAAAAGTCGATATAAAAGATAGAGGTAACACAGAGGACGATCCATTAATCGCTTTGTGCATTGTACACAGATGAAGGGTTGCCTGACGATATTAGATATATTCGCAAGATTCGTTCCAATAAAGCCTCGAGCATAAATCTAGGAAATATGTAGGAGGGACATTGTTAGAGAAAATTTCATCCAAAAACCTTCATCAAACAGTGTCTTTCATAAAAAAGTTGCGTGAGAAAATTATTTGCACCCAGCAGCGTGATAAATAAAGAGGGAGGGCACTTATTTTCCTAGAAGCTTGCTAAATTTTCTGTCCCGTCGCCTCAACTTACGGAATAAAAAGTATATCTTGCTACCTGATAGGAACAATCTCAAAATTGTGCTTCTTCCACCGTATCGACGTTCCCTTGTTTCTAAAATGGAGTAAATATACTTCCTACAGCATCCTAAATTGTCCATGTGTAAAATTCACCGAAAGGAACAGGAGAGTTGCGATATTCCAATTAATAGGCAGATAGATAGGCAGATAGTCTGGATAAGAGAATTTTTGGAAACAGCATTAACATATATAGTAACGATCATTTTATACTTCACGAAGAATAAGATTAGCGGCAATAGTAAAGCGTAAGGTACAATATTAGATTGCCCGAAAAGATTCTTCCGCGTCATTAATTCTGTCTTATATTATTTTATTGAATTAGGTATGATCAATTTCGTTCTACTTCCATTATTATGTTCGCATATAATTCAATACACTAATATAACATGTACTATTTTACGTAATACGATATAACATTAGATTATCTTACGTTATACTATATAACGTATAACGATATAACGTATTACGTATACGTTATATAGTATAACGTAAGATAATCTAATGTTATATCGTATTACGTAAAATAGTACAACGTTATATAGTATAATGTTATAACGTATAATGTTACATAGTATTACCTTATATAGTATAACGTTAAAACGTATTACGTTATATAGTATTACTTTATATAGCATTACGTTATATAGTGCGACGTTGCATAGTATACTGTTATATATTATAATATTAAAACGCATTACATTACATAGTATAACGTAATATATTATAGCGATACACTATATAACGTAATACTATATAACATCATACTATATAATGTAATACGTTATAATGTTATAATATATAACGTTATACTATACAACGTAATACGTTACGTTATAACGTAATACTATATATAAACTATACTATACTATATTATACTTATAACTTATCACGTTATATAACGTATCACGTTATACTATATAACGTGATACGTTAGGAAGTTATACTATATAACGTAATACGTCATAATGTTATACTATATAACGTAATACGTTATAATGTTATACTATATAAGGTAATACGTTGTAACGTTATACTATATAACGTAATATGTTACAACAATATACGTTATAACATTATACTACATAAGATAATACATTATAACGTTATACTGTACAACGTAATACGTTATAACGATATACGTTGTAACGTTATACTATATAACGTTACACGTTGTAACGTTATGCTATATAACGTAATACGTTATACCGTTATACTATATAAGATAATGCGTTATAATGTTATAATATATAACGTTATACTATACAACGTAATACTATATAACGTAATACTATATAATCGTTGTATCGTTATACTATATAATGTAATACGTTATAACGTTACACTATGTAACGTTATAGTATATGTCGGGTTCTCACTATAATTATGGTTGGGGTTAGGGGTGTGAGACGAATCTTCATTTGGATTAGGCATTGTTGTTATTCAATAGAGAAGATATTCAAATTGTGCAAAATACGAGTATTATAGTATTTGACAAATATCCGTGGTAATTGGATATTCGGGATGATAATGACAATGATCCTAGGTTCAATAACGAAGCCGCGGTCAACGGGATAACAAAATGCGCTTTCTTCCAAAGTTAGTGAAAAAATAGGTTTGCCTTATCTTCTCGTAGTTGGGATAAAGGCTGTTTGTCTGTTTGAAAGACTTTAGTTAACTATATCTTAAGATTTATAACGGGTCCTAGCTCAATATATACAGTGGAGATGCATTGGCATCTGGTAATCATCTTACCCGGAGAATAGGGTCTGCGTGTGGCGAACCACGGGACAGAAACCGTTGGAATGTTTACTGTCAAGTGCTGCTACAACTATTTCTTTTTAAGGAGAGCTATACTATTACTTCATATCCTTGTTAGACAAAACATTCATCCCTTAACCGCGGCTACGTTCAGCGACTGGTTGTCGTCTCGAGTCCAAGCTCACTATCACATGTCTCGAACAAATAGAATCGGATTGAATAATGACAATTGCTTAATTACGGCTATGGTAGAACCTAGATTAAGGGGTTTTCCCAAAATTCCAAAGGGAAGGATCGGTGTCCTTTCATCTCCGACATATAAATAATTCCCTTCCCTCTGAAATAGGTGACTATAGGTTGACCACTGGCCAACTTTACAATTGGTTATTATAGTCAACCTTTTGCGTGATCAATTCACTCTCCAAGGAATTGTAGGTACTTCCTTGGAAACTGTGCCAAGTTCTTCGTGCACAAAAGATCGTAAATTAACTACTACTAAAATTGACGCAGTCGTCCCGGGTGACAAAGGGTCGTCGTGGATAATTGTTACTAACTGAATTATCGAAAATTCGATGAATTAGAAAAACACGTGTACGATCGATGCTGCCATCTATGAAAGACGGCTGGAACTGTGGGAAAGTAACACGAGCATAGAATATGCGTGGTGGTATCTCAACTCCTGTTAGACAAGGAGAACTATATTGTGCGAAAAGGACAGACCTACTTTTCCCTCTAATTTCTAATTATTCCTTTATTACTATTATTATTATTATTCCCGAAATTTGATACGCAACGCTAATAAATATTAATCTACGCACTCTTATTTAAGCAATACAGAACACTAATAGCGAGAGATCCCAGATCTATTAATATTTAATATTAAATATAAATCGTACATCAAATGTTGTCCATGCTCGAATAAAAAGAACAATAGAATCGTTTATATACGGCTCTCGTAGTAGTTAAGATAAATGAAACATTATCAAATTTCCATGAAAATTCATCGGATTGATTATTGACCGTCGTTGCATCCAAATATTAATATTCCTCTTAATTGTATATTATCCCTGCTATCGACCAATGACCTGCACATAAAAAAGTAACTAGGAGAAGTTAAAACAAACGTATAATATAATTAAATGGAAACGCAATCAAACTCAAAATTTATTACAAAAAGCTTACGATAGAAGTTACCGGCAATAGTATCATTTAGTAGGCGATTGAAGAAAAATTAAAACAAAAAATTTCAGAAAATCACTTAATTTCATTATCTTAATGTTCAATGAATCGTTAAATAAACGAGTATTAATTAAACGATATTAATAACGAGATATAAACGATAGTAAATATATAGTAACGAATAGTAATGAAGAAGCGACGCCACTAATAGATTAGAATACGTTACAAACCCGACACAACGCGATCTATGTTATCCGTACAAAATCAAACGACTGAATGACTCCTCGTCCTTAGTTTCGCTACGCAACTTCCAAAGTGGTGTGGGGTCGCACGAGCCGCTGGCACAAGCAGGTAGGAAAAGTTAAACGACGTACACAAAAACAAACGTATACATCTGCAAAAACATTCATCTTCCATACAGCGTGTACTTGATTCTTACCTGAAATTCAAAACAAAGCATACACACGCAATAGCTAATATCCCGCATAATGATTACATCGGTCTTTATAAACATCGTACAATTTGTCTAGCTTAGAACGAGACAATGAAAATGAAGCTACTGACACTGTATACACAGTTGCGAATCTTGCAAAAGGAACATACGACTTGCTGTGCTAAACTGTTTAACGTTCTATTTTCGCGACACCAGACATTTGACAATATCGAAAAATTATAAACTTCGAGATGTCTGAATTAAATTTTCCTTAAAAGTAGGGAGAAGCCAAAGAGAAACAGCAATCCATCAGAGAATAAATTCAAAATTGCGGCGAGTACGAACGAGTTCGCGATCTTTTGAAAGAATCAATGGACCCACGCGACGTGCACCCGTAAGCAAACTAATAGATAAGGGTAAAAAAGGAAAAGAAATAATAGAAAGGAGAATAGATCTTTGTATTTTGTTCCAAGTCAGATAAGTATCACTGTACAGAATGGGCTCAGAATGGATTCGACATAGTCAAGACATATCCCACGGTGTCCAACGGTGTCCAACGGTGTCCAATGATGTCCAACCGTGTCCAACGCTGTTCAGAGGTGTCCAACGCTGTTCAGAGGTGTCCGACGGTGTCCAACGGTGTCCAACGGTGTCCCGCGGTGCAGTCCAGTCTAGATCATCCAAAATTCTTTTCGCGGCTGTTGGTGATCCAAACTGGACTGTTGCGTAGTTCTTGGCTTGGCTTGGTATCGTTTAGATTAATCAACTGATTAATTTTTGGAAAACGATGCCAATTACCAGGTCTCACCACGAGGAGGTGACTACGCACGAGACCCGCCCATGGGTTATTTAACATTGCACATCGATCTGGACATTCAACCTATTGGCAGAATGTCGAGTTTTGACTCTACTTGACCATGGGCCTGCGTAAAGAAATAGTTGTTTCGTAGCCTAACTGCGAAACACATATCTCTAACGCAGCGCTTACATGAATCTTTACAAACATAGAATAAAATATACATAACGCAACATCTATTTCCCACACAACGATTACATCGATCAGTATAAATATCGTACAATAAATCACATCCCTACTGGCAGCATTCGGTATCAAAGACACATTTTTATAACTTGGAACGAAAGACACTTTATATACCATTTCGTTTCTTGCAGAAGGGACATACGAGTCGCTGTACTAAACTGTTTAACGTTCTACTATTGCGACACTATAAGATACAGAAGATATTGAAAAGTTATAAACTCTAACGTGATCTCAATAAGCTTCCTCAAAAATGGGAAAACAAGAAGCCCGATCAATCAGAGGATAAAAGCAAAAACCGTGACGCGCCCGAAACGAACGAGATCGCGATCTCTCGAACGAACTAACAAACCTACGCGACGTACCCGCGTACACGAGATAACCCCAAGGTTCAGCGGAAAGCACAAGAATTGACCGTAACTCGATTCCCGTTTTGTCGTTCGAAACTTACACGAGTCGTAGTCGATGGCGTCGACCGATGATGCCAGTGATCCACTGGTGATCCAGCCGTGGATCCAGCACATAGGCCGGCAACTTAACACACTCCAACTGAACAAGTGGAATCCGGGGAGAGACCGCTGATCAGGTTTACGAAGACATGGCCCCAACTGAACAGAGTGGTCCACCCTCGCGGGACCGGACCGGATTACGGAGGTGAAATTGCAGGTCCCTGTCCGAGTACTGAAGTACCAATTGGGCAAGGCTGCAGATCCACGACTGAATCCCCAACGGATTCGCAAGCATCACCGGCACGACGACAACTCCCGCAATCCGATGCAAACGTCGAGCAGTCGTAGAGCAGTCACCAAGACTGAGGTGTCCTTGGGGCGACTTACTAATCCAAGGGGTTATCCAGTGCACGTTGACCCGCACGCACCAGGCATACGTGTGAGCGAGTACGCCACGCCACAGTTTGAAAGAACTGAGTGATTGCGAACCGATAAATCGCGAGTACAACTTCTCCAGTGTGGGAAGCGAGGGGAGAGAGACGAGATTTTTCTTTTTTCGTTCCAAGGTGAATAAGTATCGTTGTACAGAATGAGCTCACAATGCACTTAACATACGTATCTACCTTACGATTAATTAAGGCTACAACGCACGCATCCCACGGTGTCCAACATTGTCTCACGGTGTCTAACGTTGTTCCACGGTGTCTAACGTTGTTCCACGTTGTCCAACGTTGTCCCACGGTGTCCCACGGTGTCCCACGGTGTCCCACGGTGTGCCACGGTGTGCCACAGTGTCCCACGGTGTCCCACGGTGTCCCACGGTGTCCCACGGTGTCCCATGGTGTCCCATGGTGTCCCACGGTGTCCCACGGTGTCCAACGTTGTCCCACGGTGTGCCACGGTGTCCCACGGTGTCCCTCGTTGTCCCACGTTGTCCCACGGTGTGCCACAGTGTCCCACGTTGCAGTCCAGTTTAGATTATCCAAAATTCTCTTCGTGGCTTTTCATGATCCAAACTGGACTGTATTATCGTAGTTTTTAGCTTGGTATCGAATTATTGTACAATGTTTGTACTGATTGATGTAGTCGTTTTCCAAAAATTAATCAAGTGATTAATCTGCGAAAACGATTACATCGATCAGTACAAAAATTGTACAATAATTCGCAACCATACTGACAACATTCGGTCTCAAAGATATATTTGTCTAACTTGGAACGAGAGAAGGAAAATGAAACTATTGACACTGCATATACAATTTAGAGTTTTGCAAAAGAGATATACGACTCGTTGTACTAAACTTATGAAGATATCGAAATGTTATATACTCTAACGTGACCATAATATGCTTCTTTTAAAAATGGGAGAACAGGAAGAAGCCTGAACAATCAGATAATAAAAGAAAAATCATTTGGGTATCTACCACACATATTTAATATGCTACGAAATGTCCAAATTTGTAACTGAAATGTATTTTCTGTAAATTGTTAAATGTGAAACATTTACTGGATTTGGTATATAAAAGAAACAGGCATCTTTAAAACGAGAACATTATATACATTGGAAATAAACTACTAATAATGGTCAATTATAGATCAAATTACTCTTGTTTTAATTTTAACAAAAATAGAGAATCATTTGTATCTTTTTAATCGAAACTAGGGTTACGTTGAAAACAAGAATTTTAAGTAACTGAATTTAAACTGAATTAAAACTTGAAAATTTCATTTGAAATAACTAAGATGAGAGAAAACCCGATTATTATAAAATCACTTGCTTCGTTTTTTAACTTTTAACAGTATTTGTTATTTCCTATAACAACATAGTGACTTGCAACATAGTGAACCGAAAGGTATGCACATAAATCATTTTTCGCAGAATTTTTGTTACAAACGTGACGATGATCGCGATTGAACTTTTGTTTCATGCAAATGAAATTCGAATATTTATAAAATTCTACATTACTGTTAAAGGATTGAAAATATCGCAGCCGAAAACATTCTAAAAGTTATAGTTCTAAGAACGAACAATCACCAGCATTAATTCCAATAGCAATGAATTAAATTTTAAAAAATTCAAACCTTCATAGCAACATTAAGATATTTCATTATAATACTTTGTTACGCATGGAATCGCTCACAATTTCATACGTCTAAGTATAAATATATATATTATACATTCGTAATAAAGTTCTGTATTTTAGCAGCCATGGTAACGTTAACGCTGACAAAGGAATATGTCTTATAGCAATATTTTCAGTAATAAACTTAGTAATAAAGGGCGCATTAATAAAGGGCGCTGAAAAAGAAACAAAGCAGTAGCCAGAAGGGCTACTAAAATTCAATCGTCTTCCACTCTATATAAACCTGATCAACACGCCGAGAGTGGAACTGAATATTCTTGTTTCGCAACACTAATTTACTAGTAATATTTATGAAGCAAAAAATTCTCAAAATCAAACGCGAGTGCTTCATTATATCTGCAATATCAATTAATCTACCATTAAAAAAAAAAGTCTGAAAATTCCCGATATTTGATACGCAACGCTAATAACTATAAATCTACGCACTCGTATTTAAGCAATACGCGACACTAATAGCGAGAGATCGCAGTGCAACCATTTAGGAGGTTGCCGATGAACGATCACGCTTGCGCAGCTCTTGTAGCTGTACGTGTGATCCAGGAACAGTGTCCGACAAATACAGTTGGAGGGTTTGGGCATTTTGTAAACGCAGCTCTACATGATAAAACGCGATCATTCATTATCGCAACGCTAAAAGGAAAAATAATTAGAAACCGCGATGGAATAATATCGCAACGTTAAGTCTTAAAGAAAATTAATTAAAAACTAACATATTTATAATTTAATTTTAAACGATAGAAAGCAGGATAAATTCTGATACGTATAGTTCTCTAAGAAATTCTAAAAATTCATAATAAAAATTGCAAGAGCAACCGCGATATTCGTAATTCGCAACTCTAAAGCAAACGCGATTATCATTTTATCGCAACTCTAATTCAAACCGTAATCATTCTCTCGCAACACTAATAAAAAGCCACGATATTATTTCGCAACTCTAATTCAACCCGTAAATAATCTCTCGCGACACTAATAAGAAAAATCGCGATTTGCTCAGTGGGACGATGGACCGATATATACATCGGCCAAAAAACCAAGAACTACTACTACTACTACTACTAAAAATACGAGCATAATGACAAAGTAGTAACAATAATGACTTCCCATGCTATGGATGACCCAGAGGATGGGGAGTCATTAGTAGTTGCCCTCTTGAGTGGCAGTTTGCCGGGCCTCTTCGGCTTATAGCCTTTTCTTTCTTCGGGCGCAATGCCTGTTGAAACTTAAATCTAAACTCGAGACTTTTAAATCGCAAACAAAAAAAAAAAACTTATAAAGGTAAAATAAAAATATAAACCGCGGAAGCTGATTGAAGTGCACATGGACTGACCAACGATCACAGCGGTGATCGTTGCCCACTCGCGTGTGCGTGCTCGAGCAATATACGTTCGTTTCGAGCCCACTCGCGACCGCGACCGCGAAATTCGAAAAATCGATAGGCAAAACCAGAGACGAAAGTATGCTCTACCCGTGCCAGTTTCACCGTCGATTTTTCAAATTAGATTTCCAGAAACAGATTGGTCACACGAAAACGCGCCTACCCGATCGGAGACCGTGTCAACCCGCCCGGCCCTACCTACTTATAATTAACAGACACACCAGAAAGTATACTATCTATCCTACTTAGCGTTATACTTAAAAAATAGCAAAACAGGCACACCAACACACTCGCTCCACGGTTCTCACACAAACGCTCGGGCGCAAAGGTCCTACACTAAAGAGGACGTCCCGGGACGCCTTCGACACCCGAGCTTAACACACAGCATGCACACTCTAAGGTACGTACCGTTTTCCTGAAATCGACTGACGAAGGCTAGTGACCATTGAGTAAAACGTGATAGAACACGTCTGAGGAAATGATATCGTTAAAATAAATGTAAGTATACTTGGAATTATAATTGTAATTTACGGCAATATTAAAAGCGTGGTTACGCTTAATCGCGTGGATGATATTATCACAAATTGTGATTGTATCGAGACGTAAATTGAATCGATATATGTCTCGACATTTTTAATATTTGAAGTTTTAACGAATGAGAGAAAGCGACGCAATTCCACAGCCTAACAACACACACACACATAATGTGGAAAATACGTCGTGCACGATACACTAACACATCGTCAGTCGCTGAGAAATTATTACATTACTTAATTCTAGATCATCGTGCCCAATGTTTTTCTCCCATTCAAGTAGCACCTGGGCACGTGAGTGAGGTCCTGACAATGGACACGGAAAGGGTTAAATCTGAAAATCCTGAACTAAAAAGATGATTAGTTTGTGTAATTTTTATTGAATGGACCAACTTTCTTTGATTTTACATTTTACTACTTTTTATCCGATTAAATTTACTTTATTAATTTAATAGTAATCAAGTAACTCTACTTTATTAATTTAATAAATCAGAACAAAATTTTAATATTGCAAAAAAGGTAGCGTTAATTGGAAAAGACTGAGATTCGATCAAATGGAATAATTGACTCTAAATATATTACTAAGAAAGAAATAATCTCAGGCGATCTCTTTATCAAAGCATATACTCGAAAATGCAGAAGAAATGTTCAAAATTATTGCTTTGATTCAAAAATCTGCCTGTCGCGAAGTGTCTTCTTGCATGTAAAATTTCACACATTCTTGTATGGGAAAAATGAATTTTAACTCGTATTTTAAATTCTAGCCAAAATGAAATAAACGAACGTGACTTAATATTGTCACGATTAATTCATCGCTTAAGATCAAGTATATTTATGCCAAACAGGTATATTCGTGTACATATTTGCCATTTGCAAATATTCATGCGGAATATTAACATGCATATTTATAAATAACACGAATATATTCTCAAGTGTATATGTTTAAACTAATTATTATAATCGCGCTGTGCAAGAAAACCTATCCTAAACTAATAAATTAAAAAAAAAATGTTACTACTCACGGGTATAAGAAATACCCGCGGTCACTATGCTCGCAAAAGATTCTACGTAATACAACCAGTCACCCGTGCCGATTCGGATCTTTCATCCTATGACATGATTGAGTGACCGGAGGAACAGAAATGCATGCGACTCACCGTTCGAAGCGGAGAAACAGAGGACGTACCATGGATGTTGCGCCATCCCAGCGAATATCATCAGGGAGACTAACATCAGGCAGGAACCGTGTAAGATCCAGTGGTGGAAATGGAGGTTGCGAAAAATCTGTTACAGAGGAAAAACACGATGAGTGGTTGCTGATTAGTTAAAAAGTTGGTGATGATGAAAAATGAGGGTTTATTAACTTTAGTAACTTTAATAATAATAAAGATTAAAAATCTAATGAACTTTGATAAGTATAAAAACTAAAACTCTAATATGAGTTTAAAATCTAAAAATTAAGAATCTAATGATTTCTGAAGTATGTTAGTCATTTGTCTCATAATTCGGTATTAAGACTTTAACACTTATTTTATTTTAACGAAAGAATAACCTCAGAAAATGCTAACCTCCCAAATTTTTAATCGAATTGTATTTCTTAATTGATAGTGATTAAAGAAAAATATACAGAATAGACATAATTGAAGTACGATATGTAAAAATACTTACATTCTTGGCTTTTGAGCCACCGTTGGAGCATTCCCAAAGAAGACAAAGAAGTTGAAGCTGCGATGTGTCTATAACAAAACATAAGATATCATTAATATCGTTAATACATAATAAAAAACATGGAACTTTAGCAATAATAAAGACTAAACTCTAATAAGTATGTAAATTGAAGCTCTAATATAAGAGTTTGAGAATAAAACATTCAGTGATTTTTGATACGTATCAGACAGTTTTATTGTACTTTAATGTTAAGACTTTGAGACTTTATTTATGTCAAAAAGGACATTTACAGCTTTCTAGATTATCAATAATTTTTATTTTATAATTAACAATATTTCAAACAAAATATAATAAATAGAACAAATTGAAATACAATATATAAAACTACTTACATTCTTGAGCTTCTGGGGAGGCTTTATCCTCTTAAGGGAGGCACTGACTCTAATACCGAAAACGAATATTCGAAAAAATAAATATATAAAAAAAAAAAAAATAAAAGTCTACGTTACCGTGACCGCTTAAATTATGATCGGCGAACAAGAACTCTAATATCGCGTTCAAATTTAATTGATAAAATTTTATTACTTCTGCGTGTGATTATTCGATCGAATTTAATCAAAAATATCATGATTTTAAAATATTGAAAAGAAACTATTGCGTAGCAAACACTGACTCTACAACCGCATTGCACGCGGTCACAAATATTCCCTGAAAATAAAGCTGTTTAAGGGTGGAGGGGGGGAGGGTGTAAAAGAAGCGAAACGTCGTTTCGACAATCTTCTTTTTTTCCTATCAAACGTTTATTTCGAAAATACTGCTATCTTTTTACGCTTAAAAATTATTATTAAGAAATTGAAACAAGTATGAAAATATTAGTTGAAAATTGTGAGCCAGCAAATGCTTACGAATACCGTGAATAAAATGCAATCGTTTGCAAGAATTATACTGTTCGCAATTAGAATATATACTGTGAATTTTCGTTATTAAAATACGAAATATACATTCCACTAATACACTATAGTCGCGTGTTATAAATATTTTTAACAGAATTATTCATATTGAGAAAGCTGTATTAGTTAAAATAAATTCATCGGATTGATCACTAAATTGATCATAAAAATTTATCGGATTGATCATCAATAGTCTTTGTGTGCATATGTTAATTTTCCTGTTACTTTTATATTATCTCTACTATCGATAAATAACTTGCACAAAAAAATAACTAGAATTTAAAACAAATGCATAAAATAATTAAATGAAATCACAGTAAAACTCAAATTCTATTGTAAAAGCTTACGAAAGAATCTAATATTAGAAGTTAATATACTAATAGTATCATTTAGTAAATAGACGACTGAATAGAAATTAAAACAGAAAATTTCAGAAAACCACTTAATTTTATTATCTTAATGTACAATGTATCGTTAAATAAACGTCTATTAATTAAACCATATTAGTAACGAGATTTACATAACAACAAAAACCTAATTAAGAAACGACGCTACCGAAAGCACGCCACCAATAGATTGGGGTTAGTAACGAGAGAAAGAAAGTGAAGCTATTGACACTGCATATATAATTTCGTGTCATGCAAAACGAACATACGAGTCGTTGTACTAAACTGTTTAACATTCTATTTTCGCGACTCTGAACTTTTGAATATATCGAAAAGTTATCTTCCCTTAAAAATGGGGGAACAAGAAGAAGCCCGAACAAACAGGCGATGAAAGAAAATCGTGGCGTGAACTCGTTCGTTCGCGACCTTTCAAAAGATTCAATGGTCTCACACGGCGCACACCTGTGTACAAAACAACTGCAAGATTCAGTGGAAAAGAAGAATAGATTTTTATATCTTGTTCCAAGTCAGATAAGTATCATTGTACAGAATGGGCTCAGAATGGATTCGACATAGTCAAGACATATCCAACGGTGCCCAACGGTGTCCAACGTTGTCCCACGTTGTCCAACGTTGTCCCACGGTGTCCAACGGTGTCCAACGGTGTCCAACGGTGTCCAACGTTGTCCCACGGTGTCCAACGGTGTTCAGAGGTGTCCAACGTTGTCCCACGTTGTCCAACGGTGTCCCGCGGTGCAATCCAGTCTAGATCATCCAAAATTCTTTTCACGGCTTTTAGTGATCCAAACTGGACTGTTGCGTAGTTCTTGGCTTGGTATCGTTTCCCAAAGATTAATCAACTGATTAATTTTTGGAAATCGATGCCAATTACCAGGTCCCACCACGAGGAGGTGACTACGCACGAGACCCGCCCATGGGTTATTTAACATTGCACATCGATCTCAACATTCCACCTATTGGCAGAATGTCGAGTTTTGACTCTACTTGACCATGGGCCTGCGTAAAGAGATATGGGAGCATGCCACGCGACAGTTTGAAAGAACTGAGCGATCGCGAACCGATAAACCGCGAGAACAATTTTTTCTGTGTAGTAAGCGAGGGGACGAAGAGAGAAGAGATTTTTATTTTTCGTTCCCAGATGGATAAGTATCATTGCACAGAATGGAATCACAATGCAGTTAACATCTGTATTTACCTTATGAATAATTAAGGCCGAAGCGAACGCACCCCACGGTGGCCCACGACGACCCACGGTGCCCCCGTAGGGAGGTATTAGTCCTGTCCAGATTATCAAAACAGTTTTGGATGATTTAGACTAGACTATATTAAAGTAGTTTCTAGCATGACATCGTTATTCAAATAGTAATACTCGGAAATATTAATACAGGTCCTTTCCCAATAGCAATTTAACTCTAATATTAAAATTAACGTTACGTTAATTTTCTAATATTCAGAATAGTACTTCATGTACCATTATTTGGAAAACGATACCAATTACCGGGACTTACCACGGAGAGGTAACTACGCTCGTGCCCCATTTAGGTAAAGAGTTTTTAAGCATCGGCAGGTGAAAACGTAAAATTATTCGAAAACAAAGAAGTAGCGTGTATTGAAATTTATTAATTGCACTAGGTACAGTATATGGTCCCACATAATCACATCTGAACAAGAAACCAAACCACGCGACTTATCAAGTGTAGTAAGCATAAATGGATAATGAGATCTCGTTGCCTTCGATTAGATCGCACTTGTTTCTTCAATTCCATGAATACGGTGTTGATTCCTTGGTTTTGAATGGACAAGAAGAATTACATTCAATCCATAGACACTCAATAGCTACACTTTTCAGTGCCACTGATTTTCTACAAATTAATGGTTTAAATGTTATAAATAAATGTTTTGAATGTTGTTAATTAACAGTTCAAATGTTATAAATTAGTGGTTTAAGCATTATAAATTAATGCTTTAATTGCTATTAAGTAATGGTTTAAAAGTTGTTAATTAATGGTTTGATTGTTATAAATTAATAATATAATTGTTATTAAGTAATGAGTTAAATATTATAAATTAATGCTCCAATTGTTCTTACGTAGTGGTTTAAATGTTGTTACTTAATGGTCCAATTGTTGTAAATTAATAGCTTATATGTTACAAATTATTAGTTTAAATGTTATAAATTAATAGTTTAAATGTTAGAAATTAATTGCTTAAATGTTATAAACTAATGGCTGAAATGTTATAAATTAATTGCTTAAGTGTTGTAAATTAATGGCTTAGACGTTATAAATTACTAATTTCAATGTTATTATTTGATATTTTTTTTTTATTTACCTTATATTTAAGTTCTTTTTCCATGTTCACTCTCCGGAAGCTCAAGCACGAAAGAGCTCGCGCCCGACTTGCGTGTTCCTTATATATGCGTCCTTATATAACTTGTCAAGGTGTCGGAATGTCAATCAAACGGTAACGATTTCTTGACATAGTAAAAGTCGGTTTTTCTATAACAACAGAATCAAATTGAACAATTTCTTAATTTTTATCGTAAACTCGCGTCTTTAACGATTTAATACGATATCCATTTTTATCATTTTAATACTTTCTACAAACTAAGATTAAATTCACACTTTTTTGATACTAGTTTTCGACTATCAATTAATTTGAACAAAAAGGGGAAAAAAGCCTAACGGCAGTCGATGACGTTACCGTGAAATAAGTTACGGTATTAAATAATCAGACAGATAAAATTCATATTAAGCATTATATTATATCATCGATATTCGTTCATTTACTCGTGCTAATTACAAAATAAAATGTTCTTTTTTCTTGAAGAACACCTACAGAATTTAAAATTCTGACTTAATGCTTACTTAAAAGTCAGGTTCTTTTTTAATTCCTCTCAAGTTAAACGAGTAAATTTACTCGTTATAGTTGTAACATAAAATGTACTCGCTGTACGTGGTACAATTATTAATTATGTAGCGAATAATACGAACTAATTGGCTGTAATCGCGGTTAGATATTTCTTCGTTAGATCTATCAAAGGATCTATTAGGCTATTAGCGAGAGACTTATTCATTCCTTGAAGAAATATCAAATTCTATGAAAATTAACTAAATGATTTTATTCAATTAGTATTCGACAATGTCTATCATATTCAGCAACCTTCTTTTATAATAGATTCTACTTGGATCAATTATTTTATAATAAATTGCAGATTATGCCACTGTATATTATAAGATATTTGCCTATAGCTCTTTTTTTCTAATTCATTGATTTTATTATTAGTCTCGTTGGTTTTTCCCATGAATATCTGTTGCACGTACATCTCCATTATGCTCAGATTTTTAACATCGCCGGATAACTATCTTTTTCGTAAAATAGTTCGTACAACCGTAAACTCGCACTGTTTTTAAAATCATTCGGTAGTTAATCATTACAGGAGTGAACTTGTCGGGGATTTCATGGGTGTGAATTTTCGTAGGAAGCTATAAAATGATTCGATTTATTGTAGCTGGTATTTTTTTAATAAAAATTTATTTCATATTATTCCTGGCAAATCACATGGCGCGATTAATAACTGTGATACACGTTCAGTATGGACTCCAGGTTGCTGCGACTAGGCCATCGAGAAATTAAACGAAAGACAGAGAAAGAGTAACGATCATTCTCGAATCTGGCGAAAGCCTGACGCATCTTCATCTTCATCTCAAATTGACTAATTTCCATTCTCATTCTAAGACGAGTATCGCAGAGAGATTCGAAAAATGATTTTTCGTTGAAAAGTCAAATTTTACTCAATTTTCATTTCTCCAATCTCTACGGAGACTTTCGTTCTTTCAGAATTTTCTTCTTATTTAACGTGTGCCTTGACAAAGGATTTCTACAGTACCAGCAATAATAGCGAGAACTCATTTGAAAGAGTTTATCGCTAAAAAGCAAACACATCGTTGGGCTTTTGCACGCTTAGACTTGATATGACAGATTTTAGCTTCTTTTTTTGTAATATTAAGTTACAGGTGCTTAGAAACATCTTTTTCTCAATCGAAGAGATCTTAACAAAGGAACGATAACAGTTTGTACTTTAATGTCTCGATGAAAGAAATTTTATATTTTTACGTTTCAATATTTTAGTGATGCAATAGTATAATATTTCAATAAGAAGGGAGAAGTGGTACGTTCGTGTACGATTTTATATTTTTAATCGGAAAAAATGAAGTTGAAAGGGTAGAAAAGCAATTGAAAAAAATTTGAATAATTTCTCACCGAAGCATCTGCAACTCGATCTTAATTCGATCTATCGAACGATGGCCCGCTGTCGGTTCGATCGTAACGTCGATTAACATTTATCAACGGCTGGACCAGCTAGCAACATCGAAATACAATTTATTTTGTCAAGAGGAAACATTGAATTATAGGCTCGCCGTATCAACTCAAAATCAACTTCAATTGACGACTAATTAGACTCTTTGGAAAGTTTCACATCCATTACGATCACGACAAACATTACGCACGACGATTAATTCCTTTCTAAGTTTCTCTTTGTACAGAACCAGAACCGCGACCGATGGGTCCGCAGTAGAAAACGGTAACAAGGAAGGCTTGCCGCAGGAAATCCCCGACTCCTAAACCAGAGAGCAAGGAGGTTGGAGCGGAGGAAGCGATGGAAGCCATAAACTTAGAGGATCAAGAAGATGCGCATCCTCCAGACCAATCTGGGACAGTCAAGACGGGCACAAGACCTGCTCTTCCAAACCATCCTGGAGAGCACAGTCGCCATAGCAGTGGTGGCCGAACCATACAGAGTCCTGGACATTCCGGACTGGGCTAGAGGTACGGATGGCTGTCGCCTGGACATCAGCGCCGGGGGCGTCCGCCAACGGGGATCCTCTGGAACACGGCAATGGACACGTAGCGGTCGAATGGACAGGAATGGTGGCAGTGGGCGAGTATGTGTGGCCAAAACAGTGAATGGACAGCGTTCGAGGAGTTCTTGGACGGGGTAGGTGACTGCTATTACGATTACGACATATTGTATTACGCTATATTACATTACATTATAATGTATTACGTTAAATAGTATAACGCTATATAGTTATAACATATTACGTTACATACTATAACGTTAGATAGTATAACATTATAACGTTATAACGTATTACGTTATCTAGTATAATATTATATAGTATAACATTATAACGTTATAATGTATTACGTTATCTAGTATAACATTATATAGTATAACATTACAACGTATTACGTTATCTAGTATAACGTTATATAGCATAACATTATAACGTATTATGTCGTGTAGTATACCATTATATAGTATAACGTTGTAACGTATTACGTTATATAGTAAACCGTTATATAGGATATCATTATAACGTTATAACGTATTAAGTTATCTAGTATAACATTATATAGTAGTAGTGACGTTATAACATATAACATTATTACGTTAAATAGTATAACGCTATATAATATAGGGTTATAACGTCTCACGTTATATAGTATAACACTATATAGTATATCGTTAAAACGTATTACGTTATATAGTGTAATGTTATAACGTATAACATTATAACGTATTACGTTATATAGTATAACGCTATATAGTATGACGTTACAACGTATTACGTTATATAGTATAACGTTGTAACACATTACGTTATATAGTATAACGTGATATAGTATAACGTTATATCGTATTACGTTATATCGTATTACGTTATATATTATAACATGATAACGTATTACGTTATATAGTATATCGTTATAACATATTACGTTATATTAAATTGTAGTAAAGTAGAATGCTCGTTGTAATTTTTCATTTAAATTCTATTTCTTTGCTCGCATTTATTAGAGTATAAACCTCCGTGAACATCCACAGTCTTATTACAATTGTCGCCACTTCACTTCACTTATAAATTCTCTAATACACTAAATGACGTCCAGCAGTATCTATTTGTATTTTAATACGTTTATTAGTGCGAATTAAATTTTCGTTGAAATTATGCTAATAAACCATCAATATTAATTATACGCTATATACGATAATCAATGGCTTTGACAGCAGCTACTCTATTTCTATGTTATAAAGTTTTACATAAATATGTGGGAAATTTCGTATTATCGTGTAATCTTGTTTGTTCGAAGTTTCATTCTAATTTGCATCCCGCATCTAATTAAGTTCCGTGTAAGCTTCGTTCTGCTTCTTTAGTCTTATAGCGTGCATTCCATTGGTAGACGGCTGACAACATTACTGAGTGGCCTGTTAAAACGAAGATTACTTCCGGTTCGAGACCGACGCTCGATCCAGCGGCGGAGTCTGTTGTTACCTGCCGGATAATAATATTCGTGCTAGCGAGCTGTCTCCAATCAATATCGCATTACCACGCAAATGTTATGTAACGCGGCGACCGCGATCAAATTGTTTCTCCAGTCCCGTCCATCGATTTGCTACACTTCAACGTGCTGGTTATAGCGATCGACACACAGATCTAATTTAAAGAATTGCGTTTCCGTATATTTGATTGGAGATTTTGCGAAGAATTCTTAGAAACAAGTAACAACCAGCTAATGTCTGTCCGACAAGAACCGTCATATTCTACTCGTACTCTGCGCTAGTCTAAAATCTGTTTTGTTACAACTCGATCATAATTGAATTTTTTTACAAGTTTTTAATTATTAAAGCACTTTATAAAGATTGTGAATTTTGTATACAATTTAATTGCTTAATTAAAAGTATAGAAACTTAATTAAAAAGTGAAGTAGTTAATCGCGGTGCGCAGAAGTTCGAGTAGTATCAGACTTATACGTCAGACAGTTAAGGATACGAGGAATTTTAAGTGAAATATTCTCACTTTGATATTATATAAACCGACCATCTATTCGACTTTATCTTTAAGAGAAACAGAATTTTTTCTTGCCAACATCATGCGATCGTCATCGGTGGATCTTTTTTTACCTCGATTGAATCGTTTTCTCGTTAAACCAGTGGAACCGTATCCTGGGCGCAACGCGAGTTTTTCCACCGCTGTCGTTCGAAAGAGTGATTCTTTTGAAAAAACAGCGATCGAAACGCGCCAACAGCCGGAGCAGTAACGAGAGCCGATGATTGGCGCGTGTCAGCGACAGATCGCCAGAATAAATCGTTTCACGGCCGGCGAAACGCCGAGTAATCCAAGGTCGTGGTTGCATAACCTAAAATCGGTCGAACCCCCGTACTCGTCGAATTTTGATTAATCATTGAACAATGAAATGATAGAACAATAGATGCAATTTTCTCTTTGTTACTATACTTTTGCATTGATTAACTTCCTATTTATTTATTCCGTAGATATATATCCTCGTTGTTCGGCAACGAGCTTTTTCTCTTATGAAAAAACCCAGACAGATTTAAAAAGTCACTGTTTTACGATCTTACTGAAAATTTATTGCACTTCTCAAACTGTTTTATCGTATTAATCCATTTGCATCATGGCCCTATTTAAGAGGACAGTTAAAGGCATCAGCGGCGTTCAACTGACGACTGGTCCCTATCACTGCGCGCGGTCGGTCGTAAGTAAATGACATCCCAATTCTTTATGTTATTTATCGAAAATTTGCTGTTCAAAACGATTGGTAGACAATGTTACTTCGCAAACATCGTATCTTACGTTCTTTATAACAGAGGAAAAAAGTAAAAATTATTTATTTAAAAAAAATTACTTAGAATAAAATGGAAATAAAAAAAATCAGTCGCAGGGGGCGTAATAATCCGCGCTTGGTGATAGAAGACAGTCGCAGCACGCGCTTGGATGCAAATGGGTTAAATATTAAAGGATGCCATCCGCCTAAGAGTGAAAACGCATTGAAAACAAGGCAAAGTAAGAAGCAAGTCCTGGCCAAAACAAAGTACCCGCAAACGTCACGGGAAGTCCTGTAGCATCCACAAAACATTCGCCCCAACCTCCTAAACAACCGCCGGAAGAAGAAAAAAACTTTCTTCTCACCTATCTCAAAGTGAGAAGAAAGAAAATCCACTTCGAGCAACTGCCGGCTCAAAGAAACAAACGCACGAACGGCTTAAAAAGAAGACAGCGACAAGCGGTAGGAGTAAAAACAAAAGGAAAACCAACCAACGAAATCATAGAAAAAAGAAAGAAGGAAAAAAGAAGAGGAGGAAGCATCATACAGCCTGCAGCAGAAAACAGAATAAAGAGAATGCCAATGCACACACGATTCACGCGGCCGATGCAACCCCGTCACCTAAAATACACGCTCCGAGTACCAGCACGTTTATCTACGCGTTTCACTCACACATTCATATATATATAAAAACACACATACACATATATATATCATCGACACAGGTTCCTGAAATTGTTCGAATACTCGCAGATATCTTTCATGAATATATTATGTCTGTTATATGGAACATTTTGAAATTCGATTAGATTATTATGACACTCGACTATCGCAATTACATTGGTAGAGATTGATAGAAATTGAGAAATTTATATAAAAATCTCAAGATATTTGGTGCATGCGTATGTAGTTCCTAGAGATTATGAAAGTATTTGAACAGTCATAATTATCCATTCTATTAACAAATTTCGACGTTCAATGGGATTGTATGTCACCTTTAATTGATAATTCGGATTCTTTGGTCTGAATCGGTACGGCACATCCCTTTCAAGTCGCGTTGAGCTATTGATATATTAGCAGCTATAATGCTTTATAATTATTGATAATACGTTACAGTAACATTAAATTAATAATACAATAATATTAGGGTATTATTAATATCTGGTACCGATGGTATTCACCGTGTAAAATATCGAATGCAAAAAGATCGAGTATTTCGAAATCGAGTAAACCGAATTTAAATTGTTGTACCGTACAAGTTCTATTCATGGTACAGAGATACTATACTTCGAGTTAACGATTATTATACACGCTTAAGATCGCTATTTACTAATCTTTTTTACCGATTTCATTAATTTCCTATTACACGCCTGCACCATCAGATCGCTCTCAAACCTAATCGACATAACTATAACGCATAAACGTATCCCGTTGCGATGCCGTACAATTGCCATACATTTTGTCTAACGCGTACGACACGAACATGAAAATTTTCTATTCCTAAGTAATCAAACACTGCACACACATATACCAAAAAATGGTGGGAGACACACGGACGATCGTGTCCTCCCACCACAGAAAACGTGGCACTCGGACAGATAGGCAGGCGCGGCCACACAGGCGCGTACGCTACGTACACACGCGAAACTAGCATAACGGGCAGCCCACCCTCTCGTTGCAGCGAGGGTGGATTTCATGGCGCTTGCGCGCACGCCGCGCCAGCACGCAGCCCACTGGCAGCCGCGGCGATCGCGGAGGTTCGAGGCTACGTCCGAGGGTGACACCCTGCAGTCTGACGCGGGACTTCGACCCTCGCGCTTCGCTCGGGGGTGGAATAACCGCGGAGTCCCCGTCTCGCGGAATTTAGTCGCGTCGACGACGTCGAACGTGCTTTTCGCCGGCAGCGTTCTGAAAGGCAAATTCAGGAACAAATAATAGAAGAAGGGATAAGAATTTTGACTATGTCTCGAATATACTGTATGGTGAAATTTGTCCGTGGATCAACAACCTCGGGACGAGAATTTCTATATTTCGTAGTCATAGTGAAATTTCTCCAGCCATACGTTGCTACAGTAATTGCATTCGAAAACTCGTACATTATAGTGAAATTTCTTTATAGAAGCTCGAGAAAGGACAAGAACTCTTATGTTTCTTACGTTATAGTGAAATTTCGACACATTGGTACGTAACGATTACTTTAAAAATTCCGCTTTCCGTGCTGCAACTTCTTCATAGGACAACAACCCCCGGACAAAAATTTTCATTACGTTCGATACTTTTCACGGTGACATCTCCCCGCTAGTAGATTGCCTCGATAATCGTAAATTCTACTAAATCTAAGGACCTACGTATTGAAAATTCGTAATCTATGTATCGATGAGTTTTTCATCGCTGCGTTGGTAATCCGAGTTAAAAGGAAAGTAATTTTGTCGGGTATTTTGCACGAGAACCGTGTAAAGGAAGGAAGTGGTTGGTTGGAACAGTTCGCGAGTGTTTCCTACGGCAAGAGGAGAGAAAAAGGCAGAGAAAAGAACACGTCATCTGGCAGCGTGGCGAAGAGAAAGAGAAGAGAGCTGGCAGAGCGAGTAACCGGTAAGTCGATTACTTCGTGGTCGATGATCAAACGTAGCTTTCATCGCCGTCGCTGTGGCGGTGACTATGGCACGCTTATAGCCGAGTTGGTTCAAAGTCAAAGATTCTTGAAAATTGTCGATCGGCGTCGATCTATCGACATTTGACGTGCCGTCGACTCCCAAGCATTTTTCCCCCCGTTTTCTTTCTCTTTACTCCTTTCTCTCTGTCCTTTTCCACTATTTTTACAGTGTAAGTGGCTCAATTAATAGGAATTTATTCTTCGAATATTTCTTCTCGCGTTTATATATTTTTTTAGCAGAATTTATCCGCTGAAAGGTAAACGTAGCTTCCGCACGATCCAATTTCTGCGAGGAATAGCAGAGTGAAAGTTACGTGCGCGGTCTTCGTAAGTGGTTCGATTGATAGGATTTTAATCGTTCGAATATTCTCGTCTATATTTTCAGTAAAATTTATTTAATGAAAGATAAACGTAGTTTCCGTGCGATCAAATTTCTGCGAAATACAGGAGAGTGAAAGTTACTTTTATGATGTTCGCAAGTGGCTCGATTAACAGCAACTAATTGTTCGAATATTTCTTTTCCTCTGTGTATTTAGCAGAATTTACCCGATAAAAGATAAACATGGTTTTCACACCATCAAATTTCTGAGAAAGAAAGAACGAACGTTTCCCGCAAGAGCATTAAATCCACCAATTTCGCGTATTTAAAGCGGATCGTTTCGTTTCGTTTCGTATAATGGGACATAGAAAGCAGACAGAAATATGTCGATTGCAGTCCCCGCTACGAAAATATCAAAGAAATATTCTTCTCTCCGCTGTCTTCCCTATTCTCTCGATATATTTTCTATGTAAAATATACGAAAGACGTTTCCTTTCTCGAGCCATAGGATTATTCTTCCAGCTATTATAATAAAAATATCTTCCGAAACACATTATCGAAAATTTCTCGATACCATCGTTCGTTTCACAAACGAAAAGGTACTCGAATATCCAGAAGAAACGAGGAAAGAAGCATCTATTCAGTTCGGATCCATTTTCCAGTCCACAATTCAGCCCTCGTGTTCGAAGAAACAGCGGAGAGGATGAGATGCTTTATTCCTTTTTCTGAATGGCGAAAATACGCCAGACCGTTCTTCAGGCTTTCTTTCCACTCTATCGGAAGTCAGGAAGCAACGGAAAAGCATATAGAATAGACGAAAAAAAGAAGAAGAAACAGGGGAAAAAGGGGACGAAACGAAACGAAACGAGAAGACACCGGCTCTTACCGTTCGATGAAAATATTATTTAGATATGCTTTTCGTCCTGTAAGTTCTTTGCAATCGATCCTTCGCCTCGATGGGACGGCTTAAAAAGACTGTTCCTTGCGAATAGATTTAAAGGAGGGTCGCGTACGAGCCAAACGGATTGGGGAGAATATCCGATTGGAGGAAAAACTTGGCTGGAAAACCGCTTATCTGCGAACGAAATTGAATAACAATACGCAATTTTAGATTTGCAGAGTATTGGCAAAATTACGGTTAGAAAAGGGATTTAAGATTTCGCTTGGTTAGGTAAGAGAATGGAGAATTAGCAAGCGGATAAGCTGAGCGGTAAGTAGGTTTATAGGAAATTACAGAGTGTCAAATTGCACAGAATGTAAAAATGAACAGACGAAAAAGTGATATGATATATTTTTCTTTCTATAATACGTGGTATAAATAAAGCGATTTTCTACTTTTCTAATTGTATTTTCAAACACGTGAATTTGATTTTAAAAAGTGCGGTCTGTCAGATGCCAGGATTTTTTATTTTCCAGGTGATAAGTTAGAGAGTGTAATAGAAATTGAAGAGATTTTCTATTTCGTTATTTATATTTCTTTCTGATTGCTATTTCTATTCCATAGCATTTTTATTCCGTTTCTTGCTTCTGCAACTCATACATACAGCGCTAACAAATTTTATATTTATAGACGAATGAACGAATAAGCAGACGAAATATGGTGAGATTTGAAGCAAAGATAATTGGACTGATATATTGTACCGCAATTTTTGTGTATTCAACCTCGTCATAGCTTTGACGTTTACTTAGAGAGACAAAATTTCACTCTCTCGCGCGTTTATTTTATTAAAAATTCATTCACCACGGCGTAAATTAAACTTCACAATACACGATCAAGCAATTCACAATGCTTCCAAACGTTCACGTTGCAATCTTATCTCGCTCACTTGCTATACTTATTTCGACAGTCTGCTTTGATGATCTCTTACATAAATATCGTAACATTTCTATATTTAATTCTTCAAAATTGTACCAAGCTCGATCCAAGCATTAGGTTGTCCGAAAAGTTTCTTTCGTTTTATGAGAAAATAATACACGCACGTTTTTTGTTTTATATTATTTTGTCGAACTACGTACGGTTCGTTTTGTTCTGTTGAGATAAACACTGCAACATTTCACGTTTGTATGAAGGTTTACTGTTGTAAAAAACACGTTTGCGAAAGAAAGACACTTTCCGGACAACCTAATACAAAAAGATCACCTGTCTTTCTATTTGCTTTTTCGAAATCACCTGGTTTCTCGACACCAAACATTAAATTAGCTCTCGAAATACACAAATTAAGGAATCTATAGCACTTTCAAACTTCCTCATTGAAATCCTCTGCACTCGCGATCGATGCTTATTTCAACAGTCAACTTCAACCGCCGAGAAACGTTGGTGGCGTCATTTTCGTACGTATTCGAGGCAACGAAAATTCCTTCAAAGGCCACAATTCCCAGACGTAATTTCGTCGGCCATCAGAGCGTCTTAATTCGCGTTACGTAATGGTCGTGGACGGAGGTGGCGAAGCGAAAACATTCGAAAGGCAAAGTAGGCGACTCGACGCCTAGTTTCTCCCTGTCGACGCTTTTTTTTCGAATTCGATTCCCAAATCGGTCGCGGCTCGACTATTTTTTTTTTTTCCTCTGCATTTCTCTCTTTCGTCCCCTTTTTTATTCTCGTCGAACGCGCACGTCCGCTCGATAAAAGCGGGCCGTTTTTTTGATCAGCTTTCGCGTGGTATTTTGTTGCCTCGACGTTTTGTCTCGGACAATGGTTTTGTTCGGCAACGAACGCGCCCAGCCCGATCGCCAATATATGTATCCACGTGTCAATTTTCGATGGCGGATTCCTTTTGAGTCGTTAGCAAGCATCGATAAGCGTTATTCGGCCCGGCAGCGTTCGGTAAATAGCCCGATGGCTTGTTCCGTGCGGAACGTTTCCCCTGTATATTGTTACAGTTTTTCGCGATTCACCTGTGAATCGTTCGCTTCTTTTTTCTCGTTTTTTTTTTTTTAGAAAGATATTCTTCCTCTGGTGAAAAATTGCCGCTATAAAATGTGAGGTTTGCCGGTTGACGAAGCGAGTGTGGAGGAGAAATTTTATCTTGTTGTATGGCGAAATTGCGTAATGGGTGCCATTTTATAGCTCTTAACTGTATTTCTGTTTTATCGCAATGCTCTAATGGAGAATTACGCAAGCATTCTTCTCCGAATATTTTTAATTGCAAAAGACTGTAATAAATAATTACGTACGTACGAATAAATAAATACGTTTGCAGTTAATGTGTTTGTATTGTCGTAGTTTCATGCGAATTCTTACGATTCTTAACTACTCATCGATTGATTCTAAGAAGAACTTCAACTTTTCTTTTATTATTATCATCTATTAATATAATGTAGTTTTATTATCATAAATATGAATAATATTAATACGACGAAGAATTTTGGAAGATTTTTCAAAGGTTTTGACAAGTATATACGTTTGTATTACGTTGGTGCCACCATGTAGCTTGAATTGAAAAATAAACTAACACACACTAATTTTTTTCTAATTTTCTAACGAATCATTCAGCGAAAAAGTTTGCTTATTTCAGTTTTTAAATCACATTTTAAAGTCACGTTTTAAAGTTCTATGAAAACACGCTTCTCTTTAAAAGTAGTATATTTCAAACAAAATCTGGCTGCTTTATTTCCTTTTAAATGCATTATGAGATCCATTACGCTCATTCACCAACGATTTTTCGAAAAGAAATACGCTTCTTTTTGCAAAATCCCCTTACTTTTGCCATTTTCCGCATAGTGAATGTTTGTTTTAATCCACAAGCTATTCATTCAACGTTATATTTCTAGATTCACAATTCATCATCTATTTTCATAAAACCACGCCTCCTTCCAATTTCGTCTGGGAGACTTCTCGTTGCTGATTCATTTCTCATCGCTCGTATAGAAAAGTTTATCAATATGAAATCTCTGACAACTACATTTCCGCTCGTCTATCCTAAACTTCGCGTAGTCCATCGAATATTTTCACGTGTGGCTGTACGTGGACACCGTCTTCGATTACGATGCAACGACAAAGGGTTGTGTTCATTGAGCAAAGTAGGTTCGATGGGGAGAGGCGGTTCATCGAAGTTCCTTCAAAGGACCGAACTTTGTCGCGTAATTTCAGTCCAAGGTACAGGACCACGTCTTACCCTCTGACGATCCTCCTTGCTAATTTCGCGTGTCCTACGGGCTTGCAATTCCGTACGCTCGTTCTCTTGTAACGGCCACCCGAGTCTGATCATCAGAATCCTTCTTAGAAGTTGTCCAGGTCATTGAAGAATCTTCCTCAGCTTTCAAATCTGAAACTTCAATTCCTATCGACAGCTACGATGCTGTGGATCGAATTACTAAATTCTAGAATACCGCATTCTTATTTACTAAATACTAGACGTATTTATTATTAGTTGCGTTCCTAAATTATACCCGAATTATATTTCACCGACGTAGTTATACCATAGATGCGTTGATATGAACACGTAATCAGGGTCGCAGCCAATTAGCTCGCATTATTTGCCATATAATTAATAATTGTACCAGCTATACGGTTAATTGCTTTGCTATATGATCATACAATTAGTAATTATACGTCAAATAATACTGATTGTCCGGCTCTCACCACGAGAAGGTGCTGCGAATGCACACCCACCCTGTCTCAACCACCCTCCTTCCGCTCAAAAAAGTCTAAAATTTAATCATCGTCAGATAAATACTCCTTTTGGTTGCTTTTGTACGATGTTCAAATCAAATAGCGAAAGGAGCTTTGGGAAGAAAAACCGACGAGAAAACTAGAAAACTGATTAGGTTTTGTGGAAACCTGAAATCTAAAAAGTACATTAAATCTTAGTCTAATCGTGGCTCTATATGCACCACTGTAGATACATATAGATAATATATATACATATACAATCCATATACATACATATATATATGTCGAATTATCATTAGGTTTAGGGGCGTGTAACGAATCTTCGTTTGGATTAGCCATCGTTGTTGTACAATAGAGATTATATTTACTGGCATAAATATGGTTTTTACAGAGTTTGACAAATAACCGTGGCGATTAGACACTCGAGACGCTAATGATAATTATCTTAGGTTCAATAACGAATCCACGGCCGACGGGATAACTCATTGTTAAACGTAGAATATATTTTGAAGCACAAGAAACGTTCGCTGGGACGCTCGGTATATACTGCTCGTAAAGACGATGCGAAAACTCTCCAAGGAGATCGCACGAGTAAAAGACTGATGAAAACTTTCCTCTGCTTACGATCGCGTTCGTTTGTTGTATATTGGTCGAGGGATACCGACAAAATTTCAACCGCCGTTGCTAGGCAGTTCCGCGTAGCGGTGACATTGTTTTTGCCCGGACTTTGATTATTAATACAACGCGTGTCCCATAATATTGACACTTCCGAGGCAAAACCACACGTGGCTTGATTTGTCCTCGAGCCCGCGTGCCGCTACAACTATATTTTCTTAAGGAGAACTATACAGCTACTCCATACGTCTGTTAGGTAAAAACGTCCATCCCGTGACCGTGGCTAAGTTCAGCGACCAATTGTGTCACCTCGAGCCCAAGCCCACTGTCACAAATCTCGGGCAAACATAATCGGATCGAATCATAAACAACCACTTCTAAGTTTTATTATTCAAGTACAGCTATAATAAATAGCCTAGACTAAAGTATTGAGGATCTTCCCAAAAATTCCAAAAGAGAGGTCCCGAAACTTTTCGACTTGTATTACCGTGAAAGTGGAAACTAATTGATTATGATTAAGAATTATAGTAATTAATTATGATTAAGAGTTAAAGAAAAAGGTCAAGGAATAAGATTCTATATGTGCCATATAAAATTAACTACTACCATAATATATGCATTCTGCAATGTCATGCTTGTACTACAATGCGATGCTTTTACTACCATGCCATATCTCTTACTACTAACGACTAACACGACCTTACCTACTTACTTAGATTACCTAGCCATAAATCACACCTGTATAAAAATCTAAATGACTGCTTAGTCTATCTACGTAATAATCTAAATGTAATAAAGAGAAAGGGGAGGAATATTGTATGGAGTATGAGTCCTCTTCGCTTGTTGTCACAAGAGACTCTGAAACGAATTCAAACTGCCAAAGGTTAGTAAAATTCTATAAAATACGTATAATTATTTCCAGATTGGTAAAGCTCAAACGTTATTTCATAATATTTAGCGTAATATTTTATTTTCTTTACCTCCTATATTCCTATCATTCTTTTGAGCCTTTTGCATACATATTTAAAATGCCATGAAACGTTCAAATATGCAACTGAAGCGTATTTTCTGTAAACTGATAAACCTGAAACACACTCATTTACTGGATGAGTATTTAAAAAAGAAAAAATTCGGACACCTCTGAAATGTTCTCATTTTATGCATGAAAAATAAAATACTAATTATCAATTAGATTAAATTACTGTTGATTAAATTTTAACAAGAATAGAGAATCGTTTGTGTCCTTTCAATCAAAACTACAATAGGAAAATTGAAAGCAAGAATTTTAAGTAATTGAATTCAAAGTAATTGGATTTTAATTGAATTTTGAGTAATTGAATTTTAAGTAATTGAATTTGAACTGAATTAAAGATTGGAAATTTAATCTGAACATTAAGATTAGAGAAAAATCGATTATTTCAAAATCACTTACTTTGCCTTTTAACATTTACTATCTGTTATTTTTTATTCAACATAATGAACCGAAAGATATGCGCATGAATCATTCTCTCCAGAATTTTTCTTACAAATGAACGATGATCGCGTATGAACTTCATTCAATGCAAACGAAATTCAAATATTTATCAAATTCAACATTATTGTTGAAATATTGAAAATATCGTGATCCAAAAAATTCTAAAGATTATGGTTCTAATAACTAACAACCACTAGTACTGATTCCAATAGTAACGAATTATGTTTCAACTGACATTTAAAATAAATTTCTAGATACTTTAAAAAATAATGTCAATTTAATGATTTAATAAAAAATATTTCAAATCTTCACAGCAACATTAAACTATTTCATTACAATACTTTGTTACACAAAAAGTTCTGTATTTTACTAGTCATGCTAACGTTAACGCTAACAAAGAAATATGTCTAATAGCAGTATTTTCAGTAACAAACGCAGTAATAAGGGACGTTGAAAAAGAACTCAATACACTCAATCGCCTTCCACTTTATATAAACCCGATCAACAAACGGTGCGTGGAACGCGATATCCTTTTTGTTTCGCAATGCTAATTTATTATTAATATTTATGAAACAGAAAATTCTCAAAATCAAACGCGACAGGAGTGCTTCCTTATATCTGCGATATCAATTAATCTATCATTTACGAAAAAAAAAAAAAATAGCAAGAAAATCTAAAATTTCCCGAAATTTGATACGCAAAGCTAATAAATATTAATCTACGCACTCGTATTTAAGCAATATGCAATACTAATAGCGAAAGATTCCAATGCAGCCATTTAGGTGGTTGCTGATGAACGATCACATTTGCACAGCTTTTGTAGCTGCATCGAGTGATCCAGAAACAACGGTCGCCGAAAAATGCAGTCGAAGGATTTTGGGAATTTTGTACACGCAACTCTACTTAACAAAACGCGACCATTCATTGTCGCAATGCTAGAAATGGAGAGAATAATTAGAAACCGCGAGGGAATAATATCGCAGCGCTAACTCTTACGGTGAATTTAATGAAAATTTCCATTTACTATACGAAAAAGCTACTTCAAATGTTCTGATATTGCAACCTGCAATACTATAAAATTAATTGAAATCTAACATTTCTGTAATCTGATTTTAAACAACAGAAAGTAGGGTAAATTCCGATACGTATAATTCTCTAAGAAGTTTTAAAAATTCGTAATAAAGATTGCAAAAGACAATCGCGATGTCATAATTCACAACTCTAAAGCAAACACGATTTTCATTTCATCGCAACTATAATTCAAACCGTAATCATTCTCTCGCCACACTAATAAAAACCGCGATATTATTTCGCAACTCTAATTCAACTCATAATTAATCTCTCGCGACAGTAATAAGAAAAACCGCGATTTGCCCGATGTGATGATGGTGGACCGACATATACATCGGCCAAAAAAAAAAAAAGAAAAAAGAAAACTATTACTACTACAAATACCGAAAGCGAGCATAGTGACAAAGTAGTAACAAGAATGACTTGCCATGCTCTGGATGATCCAGAGGATCTCTACTCGTCCAGGTTTCACCGTCGATTTTTCAAATTAGATTTCCAGAAACAAGTTGGCCACTCGAAAACGTGTCTACCCGACCGGAGACTGTGCCAACCTGTCCGGCCCTACCTACTCATAATTAATTAACAGACACACCAGAAAGTATACTACCTGTCCTACCTAGCGCTATATTTAAAAAAATGGCAAAACACACCAACACACTTGCTCCACGATTCTCACACAAACGCTCGAGCGCAAAGAACCTACGCTAAAGAGGACGTCCTGGGACGCCTCCAACACCCGAGCTTAACACACAACGTGCACACTAATTTACGTACCGTTTTCTTGAAACCGACTGACGAAGACTAGCGACCATTGCGCGAAACGTGACAAAACACGTGTAAAGAAATAAATGTAATTAATATTGAGGTGGATAGGTCGTGATACTAGAGAGATTCTAAAATTTATAGCTGGTCCTTAGGTTAGTTGAAAATATCCTATGAAGATGTTTCGACATCTGGCGATCATCTTGTCCAAAGGATAGGGTCTTTGTGTAGCAAGCCACGAGGCAGAAACCGTTGGAAAGTTTGCTATCGAGTGCCGCTACAATATTAATTATTTATACCATTAAATTAAATGTAATTAATAAATAATTGTAATTGACAGAAATATTGACAGCGTAGTTACACTTGATCGTGTAGATGATATTGTCACAAATTGTGATTTTATCGATATATAAATTCGATTAATATATGTCTGAACATTTTTAATGTTTCAAGTTTGTAGCGAATGAGAGAAACGACGAAATTCCACGGTCTAACCACACACACACATACACGCACACACAATGTGGAAAATACGTCGTGCACGATACACTAATATATCGTCAGTTGCTGAGGAATTTTTGCATTAATTATGATCATCGTGCTCAATGTCTTTCTCCCATTCAAGTAGCATCTGGGAACGTGAATGGGATCCTCAGAATGGACACGGAAGGACTAAATCTGAAAATCCTGATCTAAAAAGATGATTAGTTTGTCTGATTTATATTTAAGGGATTAACATTCTTTGATTTTATATTTTGTCAGTATACATTGTAGATTACGATAAGTCTACTTTGTTAATTTAATAAATCACTGAAATTTTAATATTAGAAAAAAGTATTCATTGAAAAAAGGCTAAGACTCGATGAGATGGAATAATTGACTCCAAATTTATTGCAAAGATAGAAATAATCTCAGGCAATCTTTTTATCAAAGCACATTTTCCAAAATGCAGAAGCAACGTTCAAAGTTATCGCTTTGATTCGAAGATCCGCCTGTCGCGAAGTTTCTTCTTGCACATAACATTTCACACATTCTTGTACGGAAAAAGGGAATTTTAATTCATATTTTAAATTCTACTGAAGTTTACAATGTCTCAAGCCAAACTCAAGCGAGTGTGGCTTAACATTGTCATAAAAGAGGAAATCAAATCGAAGATTATTCATTGTATCTTAATTCATATTGTAAATTCTATTGAAGTTCACAATATCTCAATCCAAACTCAAGCGAATGTGGTTTAACATTGTTATAAAAGAGAAAATTAAATCGAGGATTATTCATTGTATCGTATATTGCATGTATCGACATTATCATTGGGCGGCAATTGCAGCTTCCAAAGCAACGAAATCGCAGGGTGTCCGAGTTCTCCGCTACAAAATGCTCAAACGAGGTCGCTTCCATATCTCGCATTTATACTAAAATTCATTGCATACGATAAACTATATTTATGCCGTACAGGTATATTCGTGTAGATATTTACCTGTTGCAAATATTTGCACCGAATACTAATATACATATTCGTAAGTATCATGAATATATTCTCAAATGTATATGTTTAAGCTAACTATTAAAAGGCTCATTATTATAATCGCGATGTGAAAGAAGACTTATTCTCAACTAATAAATAAACATTTGAAAAAAGAAATGTTACTACTCTAAGGTATAACAAATATTCGCGATTACTATACTCGCAAAAAATTCTACGTAATACAACCAGTTACCCGTGTCGATTCGGATCTTTCATCCTATGACATGATCGAGTGACCAGAGGAAAAGAAATGTATGTGACTCACCGTTAGATGCAGCGCTATCCCAGCGAATACCATCAGGAAGACTAACATCAGGCAAAAATAGTTGAAAATCCAATGGTAGGAACAGAGGTTGTGAAAATCTGTTAGAGAAAAAACACAATGAGTGGTTCCTGATCATTTGAAAAGCTGGTGATAATGAAAAATGCCATAATGACATCAAATGCCAGTTTATGATCAAATATATACTTTGTAATATTTAGATTTATATGATAAATATTATTGATAACGTTTTCGTATAAGGTGTGGGATAGAAATAAAAATTAGAAATAGTCTAAAGTTGAGTAGTGTTTTGTAAATTCAATGTAATCATTTGCGTGGCTGCCTCTGATCTGATGATACCAATTAAGCGACAAGATGACAGGTGTTTCTTTAGAATTTTAAAAAAGAATTATAACAGTTTCACAGTATTTCGTAAATTAATAAAGAAATGTCCCGTTGCACGTGCAAACATAATAGAATTTTAGAGAATTCATAGAGGAAACTTAGAATTATTTGCATTCCTGTAATGACGAGACGTCTGTCATTTTCCACACAGCGGTTTGAAATTAAATACGATGGTCGAAGTATAGTTCTATTGCAGGATAATGCACGACTGCATGTGACAAACTACGTAACCAACAACTCTAGAACTTGAATGGTCAGTTTCACCACACACATCACCTACATCGTCATACACATCGTTCCTAAAATATCATTCTTTTCAACGATTATAAAATCCATTGTACAACAATTTGCCAACAACTTGTCACATAAAAGTTTACACGAGGAGTTGACAAATTCCAAGACAAGTAAGAAAATTCCCTGGCAGATTTCAAGATAAACATGCAAAGACGGACAACAAGAATTTCGCGTAAATTTTAAAGACAACGCAAAAATGACAAAAACTGCTTGAAACTTAGCGCAATGTTACAAACAGCAAAACAAGATTCTACGAAGCGTATGGTCTGAAATTCAGGACACAGCTGCGTGATAATGAAAGTTCGTAGGTGCGAACTATTTGACCCTGTCTTTGAATTATGGTCGTTGTTTGCGCCGCGATGTATCTCGAATTACTTAGTAACACGCTCGTAAATGTAACAGGGAGATTAATAGGAAAAGTTGAAGTTTTTAGAGGCGAGGCTAGTCACCAGCAGAAGCGAATGAAATCGCTCGTCATCGCCATTGCTCCATAAAATGAGACTGTCTGCCATAAAATGATTCTTCATCACGTTCTCCATAAATTCTCTGCAGGAACGAGACCACGCTCTATAATAAACGCGATTACAAGGTGAACCTTCACCATGGAACATTCCCCGAGGCAACCAAACATTCGACAGTTAAACTCTGTTCTAAAGTTTTCAATAAGGTTTCGCAATTTACCAACATTTTCCTGGCTGCTCGCGTTTTTTTTTACCTTTTTCAGGCTACCGATGCGCGGTGTACGCCTATTTGGTCGTAAACGAGGAACCAATTACGCTTAAAACAGGCGTGTTCTCGAGCTAAGCCTCGAAACCTGGCAATTTCGCTCACGAATCGCGTTCTCTCGTATTTTCGTCCTTGCGCGCTCGGCCAACGAGCGAAACAACTCGGCCATGCGATCATTTCGTCAAGAATATCCGGCTTAATCGCAAGATTTATTATATAATAAATATTTACAAACCTTGTAGCGCTGTAAGATAAAATTTATTAAAACCTCCGTCTTCTTGCCTGAATCTTCTTATCTCCTGTATCTGAAAGAAGTTTAAGAATATAAACGTCTCAGAATTGTGGAAATATCGTAAAATGGTAAAGTTTCAAGATACTGCTGCAATGGTAGGTGAATTTTCGGTTGCCAATACAATTTCCAATACAATATTTCCCGTGCATAGAATTTCAATTCGAGCCAAAAACAATTCTCTTATTCTTTATACTTTATGCTTACTGTATTCTAACAAGAATTTATTATTTTCACTCCGTCTGATTTTTCCTCCATGTGATAGAAATAAACGCACTTCAGATAAATAGAGTCTTACTGTAACCTACCTTAGCCTTCACTGTCTCTTATGAGTTAGCGTGACTGGATTACTTAATTTTATAATTCTTCAACATTTATAAACGAGAGGTGAATTAGTCTTAAAACAGGCATGTTTTAGAACAAAGCTACCTTAAAATAAATGGAACTTTTTACATGGTAATTTACTGCGATCTTATCTGTCTTACGTTACTTATACCTGGTGTATCAGAATTGCTCGATTTTATAATTTTCTAATATTAGAAAACAAGGAAGGAATTAGCCCTGAAACTGTTATGTTCCCGAACAAAGCTACCTCAGAACCCCCTTAATTTCACTCAGGAATCGTGTTCTCCCGTATTTTGGTCCTGTTCGTTTACTTGCCTGTCTGACCAACGAGCGAAACGTTCCGCGCACGCGAAGTTTTCGTCAAGAGTATCCGGTTTAATCGCTGTTGAAAGATCTTTGTAGCACACAGGGGAGATGTTTCCAGCCGTACAAATCACCGGTATGTAAATTAATACGGCAGCATAAGAAAGAGGGGACGCGGAGGGCGAGAGAGCGTGGTTCAGCGACGCACGAAAGCGCCATAAACTTTCGCCGTTGCCCCAACTTCCGGTCCGCAAGTCTCACGTGTGCGCGCATGTTTCAAGGTGTCACAAACGCCGCTTAGGTATTTATAGGAAATTTAGTGGCGCCGTGTTCAACGTGTAAGTACTCGCTGATTACCTGCATTATCGGCACCCATATACGATTCAAGTGCCACGTAAATTCGACTAAATGCAGCAGTTTTCCTTCTTGGAAGAATTTTGGGAATTTCGAGAGATCGTTTACGTATGTCCGAAGTCGTAACAGGCGGAACCTCTTGGCATATTAATGGAGTTTTATGAATTAAGATTCTATAATGTCGCGCAACTTTAAGGTTGTACTACTTGTGCGTCTATAGTTCATGGAATTCATTGCTCTTTTCTTGGCTCGTTACAGGCGCTTGTTTTTGTTTGTTGAAGAATTCGCAAATTTTGTGAGATTATTTATGGCTGCTCGAAGTACTAGGAGGCGAAATTCGTTGGTCTACTAGTGCAGTTTTTTAACTTAAGCTTCTATAATGTCGCGCAACTTTAAGGTTGTACTACTTGTGTGTCTATAGTTCATGGAATTTGTTACAGTTTTCTTAGCTCGTTACAGGCGCTTGTTTTTGTTTGTTGAAGAATTTGCAAATTTTGTGAGATTATTTATGGCTACTCGAAGTACTAGGAGGCGAAATTCGTTGGTCTACTAGTGCAGTTTTTTAACTTAAGCTTCTATAATATCGCGCAACTTTAAGGTTGTACTACTTGTGTGTCTATAGTTTATGGAATTCGTAGCTCTTTTCTTAGCTCGTTACAGGCGCTTGTTTTTGTTTGTTGAAGAATTTCCAAATTTTGTGAGATTATTTATGGCTGTTCGAAGTACTAAGAGGCGAAATTCGTTGGTCTACTAGTGCAGTTTTTTAACTTAAGCTTCTATAATGTCGCGCAACTTTAAGTTTGTACTACTTGCGTGTATCTATGTGTATTTCATAGTATTGATCGTTTTCGTGATTAGTTTATTATAGGAATTTCGTTATCGTATTTCCTGCAGCATTATTTATATTTGATTCGTAGAATCCACGATTAAATCGAAAATATCTCTTGCAAGTTGATTTCGATACTTGGAGCGGAGTGTCTGTGCACGGGCGTCTCGATCTACTTACAGCTCGACTCTCGCATTCTCTCGTTTTCCTGTCAATTAAAAATTGTCGATTATTGCAGGTACATTGTTCATTTTAACGTACTGCCACTTCTACACAATAATTAAACTTATGTTCTTTTACATAATTCCTAAACGTTGATCTTTCTCAAACAATTACCTTTATTATCTTGAATATTCATGAATAATTTTCAATAATCTTGAGATAATCTTGAAAGAATAATCTTGAATAAACTTAGCAAATGGTATCACATTTCTATTCCTCGAAAGAAATTAACTGAAACAAATATCGACAAAAATTAGTCGCTAGAAAATTTATTCTTAATTTTGCGAAATGATAAAATTCTACACAAAGCTATATTACTTTACACGTGGATAAAATGAATCATATTCATCAACACAATTTCACTGCAAATTTCCTTCCTTCTTCTTCTTCTTCTTCTTCTTCTATTTGTTCTACTTCTACTTCTTGTTCCTCGAGCGGTGCAACTTTTACTAGACGAGTTCGCTTCTCAAGTTAACGGGACACCCGTTAATACGCGTTACTTAATGACTTCCTGTTCTGGCTTAGCGGAGAGTTAACGTCGAAACTTGTCCCTGGTCGAAACACGCTTCTGGACTGCTCGAGCACGGAAACTGTGTTGTCGCATGCACGACCTTGAAACATCTAACACCTGTTTTTCGTGCACCTCGACGATGGTCGCACCAAATATTACGCGAGCTTTCCTCTACTGGGTGTCCCGCCAAGATTCAAATACTTAAATAATATCCTTCCTTTTTTTGCAACTTTTCAAAAAGAACAAAATATATTTGTCACGATCACTCATCTTGGGATTGTTTCGAGTCGATATTTCCTTTTATCAATATTTTACTAATTGTCCAAGTATAATCAAGCCTGAGCGAATTACCCTCTTGTCTCTCTCCCATATGGAACATTTTCTACAATTTCAAATACTTTTAGCTCCAGTTTAAATCAATTCTACCAAAAAGTTAAACAACACAGCGTAGATTTAATACCAAACATAGCTCACGTTATTTAATTGTATACTTGCTCGTCGCAATTCGCATTCTGTGGTTAATCCACGAAACAAAGATCATTAAAAATCAAAGATACCATCGTCTACCGTCCCCATCCAACTATTCCTCGAAAATTACACCGACCGAAAGACGATAGCGTTTTCGTGATTCGCGATTACCCGGTTCCTTTTACCTCGCCGTAAACGCCCCCGCGAAACTTTTCAGGCCGCGAGCCGACGATTCCTTTTTTATCGTCTCGCAAAGGATTCGTTCGTATTCGCAGTTCCTGCCGCCGTAAGAACTTGCCTTGAGACGGCGATCGCCTAGCCGCGATAGCGTGCGCCTCGTGATTTCCCATTATGGCAGCCCGATACCGCGCCAATCCAACTTGCTCGCAAGAAACTGCAACGACGAATGCAAACCCGCTGCAGCCAAGAGTTGGCCGCTGCATTATATCGGTGGGTGGATCGAAGTGAATTTAAATTTAAGGGCCGCAACCGACAAATTGAGTTTCCGGGAAGGATCGATGGAGTTGAGAGCGGAGAAACGGAATTTCAGGTCGTGTTTTAACGTCGCTGGTCTTGCGGCATTTTAAGGGCTAGTTTCAAGGCTCAGCGTTTAAGATGGAGTGGTTGAGTTAGCTGTTGACTTAGCAGCTGCTTTTCCAGGTTGTTCCCACTTGATCGTTTCATTTCGCGGCTTCTTCTTGTGCGTAACTAAACGTGCAAAGAGAATAACGTGTCTCAGTTCGTGAAACTTGTTATGATAGAACATTGGTGGTGTTTGAACTAGTTTCATTTTGCGTAGAATGGGACAAAGAAAAATAATGTTTCGGTATGTGAAATTCCTTCTGTTAGAGTGATAATGATTTTTCAGTGAGGTTGTTTCATAGTGATTGCCACATTTTCTGGGTTTCCTTCCTTTCGCATGTAATTAGGCTGAAGAAAAATAATGTGTCGTAGTTTGTGCAGAGTTTGCTGAGGTGAAAGCTATTTTTTGAGTATGATGTACCTTTGTTTTATACTTTTATTGTTGGAACAGAATGATATTAATTTGACGTCGACTGGTCAGATGACGCTGATTAGTAGAAGGAAGCTTCAACTACGTCAGATGGTGGTTTTTTAATTCATTTTCATCGTGATTTAAATTATTCGTCATACTATTTTCTGTCTGTCTGTCTGAATTATTACATTTGATTATTAAAGTCTCGTTTTATGACAGTTCCCTCGGATTATTGCGGTCCACTTAGACCGCAAAGAGTCACCGGACGTAACACATAATTATATCAATTGTTCCTATAATTATAATCATGTTCCATTACAGTGCTTACAAAATTTCAAGCAGCTTCGTATAATGCACGTGATATATGCGTTAAATAATTCCGTGGTAAATGTTCAAATACTTTTGTACAGACACTGTGCAAAGAAAAATATAGCGCGCGATACGTGGCAGGTATAACAGAATCTATGGCTTTTGGAACGATGCAGTCCTTACCGTGTCATTAGACCTTGAGCACGATACTTAATCTTCCCACAATCGCGTCTAGGATCGTTCGATAAATATCAGCCTTGTTTCGACGTTTCCGTGGAAATTCCTCTACTTTACGGGCTCGCCTTTGTAGAGTCGTAAATTGGAAATTTAGCTGGCGTGGACAATCCTGGAAAATGGATGTTTCCAACCGTGGATTCATCGAGCGAACATGATTTAGCTTCTTTCAGCTTTTAAGGAGCTTATAACGCCAATTCGATTCCCATAATTTCAAATTACAGCTTGCGCCACAAATTTTTTAATGTGACTCAATGTAATATGTTTTTGGAACGCGTTTCTCGATGAATTTCCTGAGTTTGAAAATTTCAAGAAATATTTCAAATTTACTTTTCCATTGCTATGGGAATAGTAACGCAAAGGCTATTAGGCTATCGTGTTCAGAATTATCTCGTTTAAATTCCTGAACTATTTCGAAAATCGCGACTTGCTCCAAAGAAACTGAAGAAACTGTAATATCGAAAACAGTTAAAACAGACATGTAGTATCAAAATGATATTTTATATTCTAATATATCAATTGCAGACTTATTATTATCCAATTGATATTCTATTTAATACTGTTACTCTACTATTATGCTATTATACATTTTATTATTATTATGTCATGTTATTATTCTGCTATAATTACGTTACTCTGTTGATTAATTGCAAAAGAAATCTCTAGACCATCAAAACGGTGCCCCCGCCCCAAAAAACAATCCTGAAACTGAAATAAAAATTCGTAAATGTATAAACATACGCTTTGAAATTTCGAGGAATTTCTTTCAAAACTTTCGGTGAACGATATTCCCGAAGCTAATTGCTTCGTAAGATTTCGAAGATTCCGCGGGTGCTTCGGCCGACGCGACGTATGCCAAATTGGCCGAACAGCTGCATCGCTCGTGTAATCCCACCGTTTGGCCTTTTGCAATTCCATGGAGCGCGCGAGATTTCCAGCGTCTCTGGAATAAGGGTAGAATGCTAAAACGAATTGGATGAGGGCGAGAGAAGGGGACGATACTCGATTTCGCAAAATTAGGTTGCAGTTTCCCTTTCTTTATTCATTCTCGCGTGAACAGACAAAGAAGAGTTTCAAGTTAGACTCTGCAGCTTCTTAGCTTCGTATCGAAAAGTTTCACGACAAAACTTGGAAGATCATTAGGAAATTAAGAAAACTTTCTAGACTTATTATTCCATTCGAATCGTTAGACTGTGAAGGGCCTACATATTCGATATTATGATAATGATTTTATCATTTTGATATAATCAAGTTAATTCTCATTTTGTTCGTCTATGATCGTTCGTTATTGTCATTTGATTGGTATTTTCATCGAGTTTCAGCGAAACATTTTCGCGAGACGATTTCGCGTGATGCCTTGCACCGCTTGCAAACCGGAAAATTTCATTTGGCCTACTACAAGGAGTCTAGCAATTATTTCCAAATTTAAATTCTCTTACTAGCTCGATATTTTCTGCTCAATTCGAAACCTTTGACTTTTCCCGCCGCATTCCCTGAAATAAAATACCACTTGAAGCACCATACAAATGTAAACTCTATAGAATTCAAATTACCCGCCAACCGACATTTTTAGTTTTGCTCTGTTTTACCGGCAGACATTTGCCGAATAGAATAAATCGATTCTCGATTTTCCAAGTAAAGTTTGAAGTAGATTTGTTATCAACTGTTATTATATTTGATTTAATTATTCCCAAAATAAAGTCGAGTTTCCAGAATCGCTCGTTTGATTTACCCTAAGAATCTATGTTATTACGCATACACTTGGTGAGCTGCAAAAAGTTGAAAACACGTGAACAAGAACGAGGAAATTAAATAACCTTCTCACGGTTAAACGAGCCGCTCAGAAGCCAACTGATCGACTCCACGTTTTATCGATTCCTCAGTGTCGTTATATAAGTACACGATTAATATTCTTCCTTAATCCTTATAATTCCTTATTCTTCCTTGATCCTTAAAACGCGAATTGAGAAAGCACTGTTCGCGATATCGTCGCTAGAGCGCGCATATCTATGAACATTTATACTACGAGTTATTCGACCATGAAAGAAGTGGATTTTAAGTAGCTTGCTACATATTACGACAAGTAGTTAATTCAGTCGTTCAACATCTCTTTCCGTATTACACGCACTTTTGCGCGTTGAAATGTTCTACGAACGTATAAAAATCCGCAGTTTATTAATCGTTTATTATTAGATTTTTATGCATTTGTAGAAAATTCGAAGCTGCAGATCGATACAAAATACTCATATTACACAAAACATAAAAAATATTAGAAATATAGTGCTCGTCGTATTATCCAGTAAATAAAACAATCGTCTACTATTCGTCTTTTCAATCCTATTCGCAAAAATATGAACGTGAATATCCGTTTTAACAACTTTAGTCATCATTTTTCTCTAACTTTCAATTTATCCAGTCGATGAACGTGGCTTCTGAATGACTAGAGTTTGCAACGTGGTGGAAGAGAAGAACAAAATGTTTTCTGCGAGCTACTATTTGCGAATACGTAAACGAGTGGAACGCGTGAATTGTCGGCAGAGCGGAAACCGCGAGGATAAATTCCTCGGCGTCGCAGTGCCTTTGACCTCTTCATCGTTGCCCTAGGTCGAGAGAGGTGAAATTCAACGCGCACGGACGTAACAAACCTTCCAACGTCTGGCAACCCTTTCGCCTTTGCTACCGCTCTATCCCCTTTCCATCTACGTTTCTGTCTTTCTCTCGTTCTCTGTCTGTTTCAATTTTGCCCCGACGGTCCTTGACTCCTGGCGGATTTCAGCCGTTCGCGATGCGAATTTTCTGTACCGTTAGAAGGGAAATATTATGAAATCATTACGAGGAACTGAGAAACTGGCGAAAATTGATATTAGTTAGCTTAATTACCGGGATGTTAGGGTGGAGCTGAGTAAACTGAGGAGAAGCTTCGCGTTTACCTTTGCTTCCGGTTGTTGTCCCTTCCTGTTTTTAGTGGCCGAGTGTTTATTTGACGTTTCAGGCAGCCGAAGGAATTTCTTAATTATTTAAAAGGATAATTCAAACGAGAGATATACACACGTTCATGTCGATTAATTCTAATTTGATCATCTTCGATATATGTTTGTTGGCTACTTGCTAATTTGATTTCGAAATTTCGTTTTTAGGTTAATAAGTTCCTCGAGTAAAGTTTCACGTATTTGTTCAGAGGAAAAATAGTTTTTACATAATTGTCTACTTTTTTCCATCGAGTAGCTGTCGTAGGTTAATTTTAGATGTACAAAAATTCTCAGTTTTTCAATTGTAAACATTGGTCGAATAGTATGCTTAATTATTTCTTGAACGTGTTATAATATTATTTTATTAAATATAGTTATTATTTTAGTTATTATATTTCATAAAATATAATTATTATTGTGACAACATACTCGTTGGCTCTTGAGCTTTGCAAGTTTAAAGTCGACATTTACGTGCACGAGTGTTAGAAATTCTTGTATCAAACACGCTTTTTATCATAAATATTGAACAATAATTTACTCTGAACTATATGTATACACAAACTTATGGACTTTCTAATAATTTCTGATCAAGCAACGATACGCTGGTAATACTAACTTAAATTATTTAACTTTCAAGATGCAGATGTGGAATCTGGACCAAACAATTTTCCATAGTGCTCTTTCCTCTTCGATATTTCTCAACCCTTAACGCAGATACGAACCAGAGGTTGGAGCCTTTCAACGTTGGAAACTCTTCTCTCGACCTGCTGTCGTCGTCGAAAAATTCGCCCTTCTCTCGGTTACTGCTTTGCGTCGAGCGAGAGAAAGTTCGATCCGCGAAGTAGCGGGAAGAATTGATTTAGCGAAGTCTGTAATGAGTTGATTGCAGAGGATTCTCTGTGCCGTAACTTTCGAGCGACGCTGCCTTAAATTGCATTCGTTACGGGGCCCGACCCGCGCAATTTGATTTTCGAAATATCACCGTGCCACCCCCGTTCGGTTCGTGCCCCCCTCCTCTTCATTCCCTTCGACTATCGAAGATCCGCCGCCGGCACGAAGCGGTAAAATTCGATTTTAGGCATTTGTGTACGGGTCATCCGCGCGAGTTGGCCAAATTCAGCGACGCGCGTGCACGAGAATTTCCAATGACTCGGCAAGGATATTCCATTTTTCTCCTCTTCCTCGTTTTTCCTTTCTTTTTCCATTTTTTTCATCTAATCTGACTGGAAAATCTGCGTTTCACGTTCGACGAAGCACGTTTCGAAGACTGGTTAACGCGTCACAAATTGCGTGAACCATCGGTGGCTCACGTTGTACTTTTCATTCAGACTGTGTCGGTTAATCTGTGCGAGACAAAGCTTGATCTTCAAGTGCTTCAGAATGTAATCGACCGAAGCATAATTAACGTGTTTAACACGATTACTATACCGTGGGCTATCGATGGCCCACGCAGCCTGAATGACGAGTTACATAAAAAGTTGGGAGTTGAGCGTGTTAAGAGAAAGGAAAAACGACGAGCAGAACCGATGATTGGAACGTACTCATGACACGAAAGAGAACGCTTTTGATATTTAGTTTTTGTAATAAAATAGCGAAGGGGAAAGAGCGTTTTTGGAAGAAAGTCTTTTCCAAAATGATGTTCAGTATTTGACTGATTTATTGTTGCCACTCTATGCTTATCTTACTTCCTTTACTTTCAAGTTTCTTTCCAAAATGGCGCTTCTAAAGGTCTTTTTTTAAGAATAATATAAGTTTCAAATTGCCTCATAGAATTCTCTCAAAACGTCGTTCAAGATTGCACTTACTATTACAAAGAAAATTCATTACTTCGTACTTTCGTAAAATTTATAATTTTACAATATTACCGTTATGAAGTTCTTGGAAAGTTTATAATTAGACCTTAACATGAAACTAAGTGGCGAAGTATCTAACACTCGTTTAAAGTATCTTTCCAAAAGATTGTTTCTTATCATATAAGCAGAGATAAAAGATCTTCTACGCTAATTATATAACTTTTCGTCCCTTATCCGCAATTTGAATCGGCAAGATGGATCCGCAAACGTTGCAGCAACTCATCGAGATACTAAACGCGATACTCGTGCTCGATCCGCGTAAACGCTCGCACGGCAAACACAGGTTCCGTACACAGAGAGAACGTATTAATTGCTCGCGGATCGACCGCACGATTCTGATTCTGTGCAATTACGCGCGTTCAGCTCGTCGTCCGGGACCGCAGCAGCTCGTCTCGACGGCCCTTGGGAGTCGTTAACCATCTCGAAACTTTGCCCATTCGCGAAACTGCCTCCACAGCCTCTCTGTGCTTCTCTCTTTTCTCTCTTTCGATGCTTCCTGCGCTTAATTTTCCTTTCATTCTGCACGGGAAACGACGTTCAACGATGCTCCACGGCCTCGTGAAAAACATCGCGATAGCCTGATTACACGAACTATACACCGTGGTTCTCTATTTTCTGCGAGCAAAGCGCCGGAATAGACAAGGGAAGCTTGTTTAGACGATGGAGAAGATTTCGTGGATGTAGCTACTTGCAATTAGATTTCACTTAAAAAAAAAAAAGAAAAAAAAATGTGTAGGTAGTTGTTTCAGAATAGAAAATGATGAAAGCACGCTCTACTTTACTCGAAGTTTCATCAGACACATTTCTACCATTCTTTGTCATACTTCTCATATTTTTATTACGAGACAGAATTTTCCATCATTTTACTACCTTCTGATCGTATTTAGAGGATCGATTTCTATAAAATAAAGAGCAGAGCGTAGAATCGAACACCATAGAAAAAAAAAGAAACAGAACTGAGAGTTTCTTGCCTAAAATTAAACGACTGCCTGCGATATTCGTGGGATGTGTGACCAAAAGCGTGGATTATTCGGTGCAATAATTCCTCGGTCTAATTTCGATCGTTCGTCGGGCCGCGGCTGAGACGGAACAGAAAAGTTTCACGGCCGGTTACGTCGCGTATATGCAGCCAGTCTGCTGGAATTTAATTCTCGAAAGAGGAACTGAACACAGGGATAGAGAAAGAGAGGAGACAGAGAGAGACAGACAGACAGACAGACAGACAAATAGACGGACAGAGCGAGGAAGAGAGGGTGTGTGCAGAATAGAGGAAGAGAGGGATGAAAATGGAGGTTGGTTCTAGGAGGTGGAACTAGGGGGTTGGCTGGCGTGATCGATTGCCCGAGACTGCGCCAGTTCCGAACCGCTTCTTGCCCTCGTCAGACCTGTTACAAAAACCTGGAGGAGGCGCACTTGCACACGTGCAGGCCACGTGCATGTGAAGACGTCGCCGAAGGCACGGCCAGCAATCGATTGACACCGCTGCCCGATCAACGAGACTCGACCTACCGTGAGGGTTGAACCATTTTATACTCTGTGCTTCTGCTTTTTCTTCGTGTTCTACGAGGCTATATATATATATATAGAATTGATAATAAAAACGTACCAAGATAATAAATAGGTGGTTGAACTGCGGCTTTTATGTGAAATTCAAAGGCTTCGATTTCTATTTAATTTTCACTTTGTTAACTACGCTGAGAAAAATATGAACTTGCCTAAGTATTCATAGTCTATAGATGCCGTTTGCAAGTGTCTCGCTAAAGGAAATAAAGAGAGCTATTACACAGACCTGGGATATACAGGGTGGTGATATTATTGTTGTCATATATCGAGAAAGTATGGGATAGGAATGATAATAAGAAAGAGGAAATTTTGTACTAAATTGTACAATTTTTAGATGTAGTCAATTTTGTACTATTTGACAGTGCTTTCGTGGCTGTACAAATTTGGTACTATGAAGATAAAGTTTCATTGGAAAATAAGAATATGTGTCGATATAATTCTCCAACCACTGTACCCTTTTTACAAATGTTTTTATCCTCTCGATTTATTTACGTGAAACGGAAGATTCGTCGATATTTCGTATTTTTTATAAAAATCGAAGAAGGCATTTTAGTAAAATTTGGAGAGGAACAGAGCCGGGCCAACGTGTTTGGGACGGTGGTGGAAAATTTTTCGCAGCGTTAGCGGCAACGTATGCAAAGTCACGAGTGGCAATTCTCGCACGGGCGGAACCAGATCAGCCTCTGTGTGGACCTGTGTACGCGCAACGGGGGTTCACGAGGACGGGGGTTGCCCCAGCAAGAGCTCTCGAGAGCAGTTGCGCGAGACATAGCACGAAATCCAGTTTGAAACTGGCACAAACCGCGCTGCGTTGAAAAGAGGGTAACGTTGCTGCCTCTTCTTCTCTTTTTAGTCCTCTGTCTTTCGTGAAAAGTCGTTATGGGGCGAGAGGAAACGTCTCTTGAATGCGAGAAAAAAGGAACAGGTGGGAAACGAAGAAAAAGGAAGAAATAGGAGGGACGACTGTAAATTAGACTCGAGTATTGTCCGAATGAAATATTTGACGAATAATTATTTCAATACTATTTTGCTTTAGATCATTTTATTTAATTGGATGTTTTTTTTTAAATGATTATACATTTTATTAGAATACCATTTTCGAAGAAATGTCTCTTAACATCCCGATTTGTTGATTAGTTTCTGATTCTATTCGCCTAGGAATACAGAATATAATTTCAATACCAGAACATAATCGAACACCTATTGCATGTATTGGATTGGCAATTACCACCTAATGACAAAATCCGCAATCACGTAGCTGCCAACCCAATATTATTTCGTTAGAACATATTATTTTCGCTAAAAATATAATTCCATATTAACAACGTTGCTTAATATTTTACGATTTAACATGGACGGTCAATGTGTTTGAAACAAATTACATTCGAACAGTCGCTTTCCTAGTAACAACAACTTGGACAAGTACTTAATTCAAAAAATCATAAAAGAACAATAATTCTGAGGGCAAATGCGTTCTGAATATAATTTACCTATATTCTACGCTGAAATAATTTACCTTTATCTTCACTAAAATAAACGTAAACCTTCTGTAGATAACATGGTCCTCGGCTGTTTCTCTTCCTTTTCTCCCTCACGCGAGGAAGCTCGTGTTTCATCGCGCGACAGGCCGCTGAAAAAAAATGCAAAGAAAGTGATAAAACCTGCAGGAAAACCTTCATTTCGAGCAATTATGACGCCCTTTGAGGGCATTCCGGCCAGGAGGTGCAGCTCATGGCGCGCCGTCTATTTTGCGCCCCTGCTATTCGCCACGGTTTATAGAAACTCGTTTCCACGCGAACCTGACCGCCTCCAAGGTGAGAGGGTAATAAGTGAGTGAAGATTTGTGCCTCTTTCATTTCACTCTTCTCTCCGTCCTCAAACGCCGTGTCTTGCGTAGCCTGGTTCATATGAATTTAAGGTTTTATTTTTTTCAAGTGTTTTTGTTGGGATGATTTGAGAAAGGGTTGTGTTGGTGGAGAGGGTTACAGGAATTATGTTGATAAAGTTGGAAGTGACTAGGTCCGATGAAAAAGACTGGAGAGTTTTGAGGAAGGTTTTTAGATGGATAGCAGGGATGGATGGTTCTCCTATGAAGACTGAGATGATAAAATTTAATACCTGAAATTCTATTTAATTTTTAAACTACAAAAGCTTACATCGTAACTTGATTTATAATTAGTCTAATATTTAGTCTGATATTTTGAATTTTACTAAATGAAAAGAAAAAGAAGAAAACAGCAGTAAGTTTGAATAATAATTTAATTTATAGGTTTTCTAACAATACTCTACTTATCAAATTGAAATAATAAAAATCTACGTATCTTGATTTTTAGACCAACTTTTGAGTTGAAATTTGTTACGGTTTTATTCTTCCAACTGAAACCTAGAAAATAATAATTATAGTAAATGAATTTTCCGATTCCATTGTATAACAATGTGCTAAGGAGATACAACAATACTCTGAAAGATAAAGAAAATAAAATTACAAAAACTACGTAACAACTGATAGCTCGCGTGGCGTTACAGAGCTTGAAACTTGGAAAGATCTTAGAAACAATTAATTAACGTTCCAGCAATAACGAAGTAACAAAGCAAATCAAACCTTACGAAACAAATTGGAAGAAGCTCGCAACAATTCCAAACTACGCGTTGATCGAATAAAATTAGAAACTGCAGAATCGTAAAATGTCAGACGCGCCAGCTCGAAGCAGCTATCAAGGAATACGAGATACTTGAATCACGATATTATAATCACGGTTAACGCGATCTCGTTTGCAGGAATGAGATGATTTCACGCATTTCTGTTAGCTAGCGATCTACACACGCGAACACGTCACACCTACCAATATACGTTGAAAACGCGCTGGTTGGATCGTTTGGAGTTTCTTTCATCGTCTCCGACAATCCTCCAGCCACCCCTTTGCGCTATCAGCCGGATTACAGGTTATCGATTATTGTTATTGTTATCGCAGCCGCTATTATCCACGCCACGATTCTCGCCGCGAATATTCCGAAACCGGGACGTTCTGGAAACGATGGCTGCGGTGCAGGGATCTGTTCGCAGGATTTTAGTCTGAATTTCCCTTGCTGTATGGTGCTCGTTGCTCGAGGAAATTGTAAAAGGTGGAAGGAAAGCTTTCAAGCTTTCCGGAGAATTAGAAATTTGAAATTATAATAAAAGTGTTGTTTATCGGTCAATGTTTCTAACGTGGCATTGTTCGCAGCGTAGGGAAGTTTCTGATTATATAATTTATTCTACTATGCTTTGTATATTTGTTAATAAATATTTTTACGTCAAGTAAAAATTGCTTGAACGGCGTTGCTTTCGGTTGCATATGAAATTTAACACTTTGAGTGCCACGTCAAAATCACATGTTTCGCTCGGGACGCCACGGCAGTATTTTTATTATTCAAAGCATATAATAGCAAAATAATAATAAATTGACGATGTAAGACAACACTCTTCCCCAATGGACCGTTTATCTTATTGGTGGCCATGATAGTTGAGTTGATAGCGACATATTATAACGAGGTTTCGTTTATTTCGACAAACCATTCGCATTCGTAATTTTGGAGCAAGCAAAACGTGCAGAATATATTGTTGAAACGTGTAGAAGATATTAGTAAACAATATTTGCTCATTCTATTTACTAACAGTATTTGTCTATTCTGAAGAAATCGCAAGTTGCGAGCAATTGAAAGAAAAGATTATTGTAGCCTTTCATACTTTAAAACAATCGAATACGTCAGAAAGTGTTCACAGAAATTTAATTAGAAGAGCAGAAGTGTTTGGAAGAATGGGCAACATTTTCAGCAATTTTTGTAATAATAAACTTTACGATTACTTCATATTATTTCATTATGTATTCCTAATCTTCCGTTACGGCAAAAACAAACTTAAACTGCGATAATATCCATCGAGACAACGATCTACCGTGAGATCCGTTATAACGAGACGTGATAAAGTGCGCGCGTACCGAGCGAAAATTCAAAGTCGATTTTCTCGAAAACAAAGCCTCAAACGAAAAATTTTTATTCTATATTTTCGACTTCTTTTTTCGCGTAGAATCACCCCCTTTCCGCTTGTACCACCAGTTACCAACCACCCTGTATAATAGCAAGGTATGTGCACACTTCTAACTTCAATTATATGATTATAAATCAGCATTTACGATTATTTTCCAAGCTGTGTTTATAATAATATTCGTAGATTACCCCTCAAAGATGTGGATGCGAACACAGTGCACCGTTAGATGCAAGATTTGTTCTCATTTTTTTTACTGATGTTCTAATAAAAATGTTGAATTGTTCAACGGGTCAATCTTCTATTTATCGGTTATATTCAAAATCCCCTAACTGTCAATTTTCATAAAATTTTAACAATTGTAAGAAGTTCAAGCGCTCCGGTCACCAATGACCACCGTGGCGTCACAAGAGAAACTGTGGCGAAGAAATGCATTTTTCGAGAAAAGAGAGAGAGAGAGAGAGAGAGAGATCTTTTTGTAAAAATAGAACACTTTAGAATTTTCCTGAAAATTTGCTACGAATTTTCTGACTAACCCGATGTAATAGGCTTTCGCGCGATCATAAATATAGAACACGTTTGATCTAGTCGAACGCTATTCAAAGGAGATAAGGACGTTACTCATCAGACAGACGCTCAATCAATTGCGATTATGAGTTAGAGGTGTAGATTAGGTTTAATTGAAATTAATTTACGGCATCGTTTGGTTGGGTGTCGTAACTTTCCCTCCTTCGCTATAAATCGACCCTTTTTGCGTCGACGTTTAACGATAACTCGACGATCGATGGGATGTAGTTGATACATTTCTGGGATATGAAAAAGCAATTATTAACGTACAGGGTGTTCCGAAACTTAGGATCTGTTCTTCAGAAAGATGGATGCGAAACATTTACAAGATGGAGGTGAATAATTTTTACGTCTTTTTCGACACAGGAAAGAAGCAACTACTTTTTCATTATCTACGATCTTCATTGACTCTGAACGACTATATCGATTGACATCGAGGACAAGAGATCTGAAACTCTTGAAATATATGCTAAAACGTAGGCAAAAGTCGTTACACGAACAATTTCAAGAATCGGAAAAGATTTTCATAAACGAGAAAACAATGTTTTATTATTATTATTATTTAATTTGTACTTTACAACTTGTCCAGATGGACATTTGGTAAATTTTTCTAGCTAGAAGATAAAGTAAATAAGAAAATTGTGTTTGTGAAATAGTTCAACTTCAACATCGTCAATTACTTCGAAGAATCTCCAGCAGAAAATGCTTTACAAAATACTTCAACTTTCATTAACGTCCTACGATACTGCATATATTTGTTAGAGAATTCGGTTTTCAATTGAGATATCCACGTATCAAGTTCCTCAACCGATATATTCGATTAGCATCGATTGAGAACAGCCAGAAATTCTCGGTTGCTCTAAACCAGACACCGTCGACTGGTCCCATCCGATGGAATTTGCATGGAAAGATGTCAGAATCGAAATAATTTCCAGCTGAATGATGCGTTAGCGAGGATCCACAGCCAGATCGGTGCACGTAATCCGGAACACGCTGGAAAATCCAGCGCCGCCACTTTTAGGATACTCGTAGACGATGAATATTCCTGTGGCTCCTGGCCGAAAGCTGTCTCGTACACATCGTCGAATACACCACGTTACACGCGTTCTCCTAAATACCCCGTGTCTTCATTTCGTCGATGGAGATATTTTTTGAAAAATAATTTCTTCTCTTAGAAACATCGTAGCCTTCGTTCCTTCTTATTTCCTATAGCAATCGTAATTATAAAATGTGACGATGTTTTGAAAGAAATATAACTTTGTGTTTTGGCTTTATTCGTTGAATCGGATGTAATCATTTTTTGGAAAATAATCTCTCCTCTAACACTTATTATGCTACGTGTGTTGAGTTCATTTATCGAGTAAAGCGTAATAGTCCTCTGAAAAATCATTTTTAAAATCGTTTACGATTGTGATATTCTGTGCGTCGATTTGATTCATCGAACCAGACGTAATAATACTTTGAAAAGTAATTTCTTTCTCGTGTAAGTATCTATCGGGTTGGCAACTAAATGCCGCAATCAGTTAGACGCCAACCCAATATATTATTTCTTATAACGCTGTCACATTTGTATTTCTTCTAACAATCGATGGTAACAATATGTTCAATGGTAATTCTGTCTCTTTCAGATGATATCGTGTACGAGGGCTTTGCTTAGATTCCGTAAGAAGCCTCAGCAAGTCTGATATCACCGGTGTGAAAGAATGTAATGCCTGGTTGCTTCGATTAAGCGTAAAGAGGCATTCTAAGAATATTTTCTAAATAAAAATATGACGACGCTTCTAGAAATAATATTTTCCTTTCTCTGTTGCGTCTTATAATCTGATATTTTCTGACACAATCTTAGAATTTTAACTGTAGTATCGGTGGACTGGAAGAACATGATACTCTATTATCTCGTACGATGAAAAGAAAAATATCGTAACAATGTTACATAAACGTTGTTGCTAAGAATGTTCCTTCTAAAAGATTCTTATAACGCGATAGAATCTAAAGCAACGAGTCTTTAAAAATACAAGCTTCTAGTTCAACTGGAAATAATTTCTGACGAATCATTTTTTAAGGGTCGCTGAATAACACGAAACAACCCCGCCTTCCCCCTCCAACGAGTCCTAAATTCTGCAATTTCTATTTAAAGAAATTTTTCCACTCGAAGGAATTCCACTGTAGTTACACTTTGAAGTCTAATAAAACTAGGACACCCTATATGTCGTGTATATCGTGGAAAGGAAGGGGATGAAGGGGATGGCGTGGCACGAGGTGCCAGTGAACGTACACCGACACGTGTATCGCAAATGTAATTACAGCTTAAAGGGAAGCTACGTCCTAAGCGATCCTTCGTGGTCGAAGTGGGCTCTGCATTAATTAAAAGCCAACTTAATTAATACGCGTTTCTACGTTGCCTATTTCTTTCCAACTGCTTTTCAACCTAATACACCGACATGGTGGCGATTCAGTTCACGAGCCCTTTCATACGACCACTCGTCTTCTCTCACCATTTTTCGTACGATCCTAAGAGGAGTAGAAAAACGTCGTTCCCGATCGAGGAAAGTAGCCAGGTGTTTTCAACTTTCGAAACTAGATGTTCTTCCTTTAGCTTGTTTCAGCTCTTACAGGAAACTTTCCCAGCCACTTCTGTTTTATTTGAAAGCTCCTTTTTGGCGATCTTCTTACGGGCTTACGTTCGCAATGTAGTTATTTGTTATCCGTAGTTTTATATTTGCAGTTTACCTTAATAATTCGCGATGGACTTTCGCTTTACATTCAGAAGATACGATTAGAATAGATTGTTTATGCCGATGAAAATTTTTGTAACGCGTACGCAGAATTTTATAATTTTATTTTTATTTTTATAATTCGAGCGGAAATGTATACTTTGCTCTGTAAATGTTATAACTTCATGTTTTGTATATTCTTGCATGTTACAACGAGATACATTTAATATACTTTTGCACGGTTAAATTTCACATAAATTCACGAACATCTCTCTCTCTCTCTCTCTCTCTCTCTCTCTGCCTTTGTATTTCAACGAATATAAGACTCTGCGAAGAAATAATTCGGATCATTAAAAGTTTGAATTTTTCAACTTAACCAACGACTATCGCCTCTCTTTCTTTGCACTGTAAAACGTAACAAATGTTCGGCTCGATACTGTTCTTAAAGAACTAAGGTAAATAGAATGATACAAGAGACACGAGTCCAATCCCCTGAAAAACAGACAAAGGAAAGAAGCACCCATCTTCACCCATCTACGACATCCTGTAGAACTTCGACCTCTGACATACAGCGATCTATCACAATCTACAAGAAGAATCTTCTGGCCCTTGCAAACTTCCTCCCTTTCTCTCATCCCTCTATATTCCAACAACAAGAAAGAAAAAAACGTTATATATATTGAAAAATATATTTATTTCTTTATCACTAAAAAGAAATATCTGTCCATTTATTTGTCCAAACTTTGTCATATTGTTCGCCCTACATTCTTGGTCAACACACGTTTAGTACTTTTCCTCTTTCTCGATAATGCAAAGCAGATAGAACTCCATTAAAAATCAAATAAAACAACGTGAAATCGATTGACAACGCACTGAGTTTTCCTTTGCGGTGCTGCAAAAATTATTCCCTTTATACTTGCGAGTAATATAACATAAGAGTTCTATAACGTAAAATATATCCTAAATAAAAAATATAAAATAAAATAAGCATTTTATAATACTTATTTATTATAAATAATTATTAACACGTATTTATTAATTACCTATTAACGTATTTATAAATAAAATAAAATATATACTATATATGCTGTATAAGTTTCGAGATTTCCAAATTTCCTAATATCCAACTATTCAAACGTTTCAATTTCCACAATATCCAGATAAACATTACCATAATGTTCCTATCAACCGTCAACGCTTCAAACCTTCTTCGACTTCAATAAGAAAATAAGCGACAGGCAACTGAATCGATTAGCGCGAGGATCGTTAAATATCCAGCTACTGTAGCCAAAAGACTTCGCCTTTAAACTCAAAGCATCCACGAACCACTTTTGTACTTGCCAAACATTCCTTGCAAATACTCCTCGCTCCACCATTCCCATCCTCAGCCACCGGACCCGAACGAGGGTGATTTTTCCTCATAGGGAGTTCGTTGGACAAATCTGGCGGTGGTCGGGGCCGTCGGAAAACTCCAGGAAAATATTATGCCCCGGCCAGAGGCACATGAATTATTTATACGCGCAGAGACGGCGAATTGTAGCGAAACGAAGCCCACGTTGCCGGCGTGGTCAGAATTTTATGGCCGCGGTGTGTCTCATCATGGACGCAGCTGGGGGCCTGGCTACTCATAAATAGGTCGTGCACGCGATTCCATTAGATTAAATTATAATATTAATCGCGCGAACGAGCAACGACTCGCGGGCTTCGCCTCCTTTATTCGCCCCTTAACGCTTTAAATTCCGCGCCACGTCGCGTAAAATTCGCGGCGACGTCGAGTCGATGAAAAACGCCCGCATAGAAAAAACGCTCTTCTAGCGGCTTCGCGAAATGCGTTTGCAGCTATCTGGAATAGTTTTTCTGCTGAGATTTTGATTCTTCTCCATACGAAAGGAGAAACGTGATCACGTTACATTTTTTGTTTCTCTCAGGAAGACTACAGCGGAAGAACAGAATAGATGAAATTACTTGTTTGTTATCGTATAGAAATCAACTGGGTTTACTTACTCTCGTTCAAAAGTCTCAGCACGCGTTCAGTTTCTAATAAACCTTCAGTATTTACACGTAGATGGATTATGAATAGATAGCGGACGTTCAGGTGAATTCACTCCTTTGTAAACGTAATTAACGAAATGGAACTCGGGTAGAAAATTGATTTATTCGCTAGATATCACAGAGAGTAACGCATTTTGCATATCTTTTATATCTTTTGCTGATTCTGGCATATTCAAATTTCCTACGAACGCATACAAATTGCCAGTGAAATTATTAATTTCACATGTTATATGCACTTCATGTTAGAAATTTCAATATGCCAGCATCTTACCCCTTTGCTACTTTCTTCGTTATACGTACAAAATACTAAGTTAAAAATTAAATATAAGTTGAATATTCCTTGAAATTTTTTTAACGATTACTTAATTTTTTCCAGTTTATCATAGCAAATATAACAGAAGTTGTAAAAGTTGTAGTCAGAAGCGTATGTACGAAACTTTGGTCGTTTTCTTTGTTCTTGTGCGAAACAGAAAATCTGAGGGAAAGCAGTCGATATATTTGAAAGTCTTGAAAAAGCCGTTTGTGGAGGATTTCGAAACGTCGGACGTTTCAGATGATTTTCCTTATTTTTTCCAACGTTATTTCCGTAAATTATGTCTGGTCGGTAGTATGCCGGTGATCTCGGTCTGCCGGTGATATATTCCAGCAATTAATGGCAGCCGATCGCTGGAAATTTGTGGACCGCGGCGGAAAATGGATTTAGATTCGACGGTCGGGCAAGTTGTAGTCCGTTGTAGGGCAAACCACCGCCTTCCTCTCTATTTATGAGCATAGTTTTGTCCGTGCTCGTTGCTCGTGGACCCATTAAAAATTTACGGCAACGTTCTGCATCTGCGGGATCGTAATCTTGTCTCGCTGCTCCTCTGCAGATATAAATCGCAGCTGCTTTTGTCTTGCGAATAGAGTTGCGTGTAATTTAGTTTATCATTGAAAATTTGAAAATTCGTGTTAATAATTAGTAGAAATTTTGCGTAATATTTATTCACGTATTTGGAAATTTGAACGTTCGAGAATCTGAATATTTGATACCATAAATGTTAAGGTATAGAGAGGATTTAGAAAAACAAATAGTTTAACATTTATTTACAAATTATTCCACTCTATATGTACGTCACTCTCTGAAGGACTCGACAACCTACTCGCTTGCTTGTTTGTTTTCTTCTGATTGTTATTCACTTCTAACGGCTTTTAATAACTTCTAATCGCTTTTGTCGCTTCAACTGAGGCCTGGACGTCCTTCAACACTCACAAACACGTGCAGTGTATTTAAAAGTAAAATTCAGATATATATTTGAGGGTTTCATAGTTTGTATATTTCGAAATTGCGAATATTCGATAATTTTGCCATTTAGAACTTTTTCCCAAGTTTCCATAGTTTCTGAATACGACGTTAAAACTATTTAATATACACTCACCATCGCGCCATGTATCGAACATGAAAATACGTTGAGTTGAGCATAGTTTTTCTCATAGAATGTATATTCGAAGCCAGGCTGCATAACAAATTATAATTAACTTTTATAACTTTCATTTATTTTACTCGATGAAATTTCTGACGAATAAATTAATACTTTGTTGCCTAATAAAAATGTCTACCTCGTTTTAATGAATCATGATACGTAATAATTCACAATCTCTAGTCGTACACGTGCATTAGTATGAAATGAAATTTTTTCAAAATTACTGTATCCAGTGAATAATAATATCGGGTAAAGCGGTAACCTTTGAACAAGGCTGTACAAGTTGGAAAATTCGTGCAAGTTCTCAAGAGAAACAAGCAACTTCCGAATTTGTTCTGCAAGCGTTCCCATTATCGAAACAACACCATGTTTCTTTCTTTTTCTCTTTCGTAAACTCTTCGACGTTCCTGTTCTTCGCAGACACGATCTCGTTCGGCTCAACCGTTCGACAAATGGACGAGGGAAACAGAGAGAAAGGGCAAACGTCCGTTGAAAAATGTGAAACTCGTGTTCGCCACGGAAATCCCTCCGCGCGTCTCAAATTCGACGAATCGCGAAACTTCCCTTCGGCGTGCTTCGCTCAAAATGCTTCGATCTACCTTGCGCAAAAGCCACTTTGTCACGATGACAGGGAAAAAGTCGAGAACCACGTTTCGAGAACTTCATCCAAACGGTTTTCCAAGGATATATGGTTAAAAGCTCAAGTCCAAACGTGGGAGTTTAGGGCGTGGCGGAAGTTGCGGGATTTTAAATTTACGCGGCAAGTTGGCTCGCGATACGTCGTAGACTTCGCAAGCTAGTTTTTTCGAAACGTTGGAAAAACTGGAGAACAATTGGAGCTTTTTAGAGACGAATAATTCGGAATTTTGTGAAATTCAGAATATTCAGTTTGATATAAACCGAGTACATTGGACTTTTGTAAGTTTACAAAATTCGAGCTTTCGAAGCTCGAGGATTCAGGATTTTGCAAATTTTCGAATTGGTAAGCTTCTTAATTCAAGCAATTTGCAATTTTTCGTAATTATCTTAATACTGATTTTATTATACAAATTTGAGCACGGAACGTGGAAATTATTTTAATTGGACAAATGGCGTTTGAGAAAAGCTACATATGTATTTGGAAAACGACTTTCCATGCTTGTGCATCAACTTAGTAGAATATTTCACGTTGAAACAAGCGAAAGCACTCAGCCGCTGTGGATAAAACACACCAGATTTCCGATCCCCATCATCTCTTCGCGTGCCTTTTTCTGCACAAGTTAGTGCAATAGCTAGACGAACGTGAAATTTTTTTCGAAAGATCTTTCACGCCCTCGGCGATGCAAAACCACAGTGACGTCGTATCGCACACTCATATTTGTAATATAATTAAAACACGTCAGGGGTTAAAAACCACCGACCAAAAATACTTTGAAAATTTCCACGTTTTAATACGACAAGCAATTATCGTAGTCTCGAATTCACAAGCACAGCAGTGGTGCAAGTGCATTTTTCGGAAAAATTGAGAAGAATTTGCATATGCTCCAACGCGAACTTTCTATTTGAAAACAATTTCTATTTGCTATTTGCAAACATTTACTATTTGCAAAACAAAAGATTAAGACGAAGTGAGAGAAATAAACAATTGATTTAATTTCCATAAAAAATATAAATAGTGTTCTACCTTTCGTATTGTCTAATTAGACGTTTGTTTATACATTTAGAAAAAAGATGTCATTTTGATATTTACACCCAGTAGATCTTACAAAGGATATATCCTAACTAACACGAAAATGGTACCTCGCTGGGGGGTAGCCAGCCACATGATAATCAAACAGCTAAAAAATTCTACCAAATGTCCAAATTGGACAAATTGCGAATGTAAAATATTAAATAAATAAAAAAAGGAATTTTTTTGATATTTTGCTCGGTAGCTAAGTTATAAAAAAGGAAAGAATTCTGCATATTTCGTCGAGACTACACAAGAAATATTAATTTTTGGTAATAAAATACACGCGATTTTTGTTTAAATTCAATATTTTGTCCAATATCCGTTATTTCCTATCATTTCGGTACATCTTCTTGGCACAGAATCTATTAATTTTTTACTTTGATCTACCGTAATATTACTGCAATTATTGCTGTTTCAATTGTAAAGTTCATTTAAATTTTTGAACGAATAAATTTTAATATTTAATAACAAATTTTGAATATAAATTTTGAAAACTTGTAATTTGAATCTTAAGATATTCGTTTGCAATTTCGATCAATTGCAATTTCGTTGATAAATCGAATCGCATGATCGTTTACTTTGAAAGTCGTGCGAGTCCATTTGCCGTAATCTGGCCGAAACACCAATAATCAAAAACAAATGATAGCGAGCGTAATCCTATCCGATACAATATGATCGCATGTGAACAAGCTGTGTAAATGCGCTCTAGCAACATCCTCGTAAATTATTAGTACATTTATTAAGCTATCATTATTAAATTAATAATAATCAATAATAGTTGAACAACACTTAAATTAATAATAGTTTCACGTTTCAAATAATTAAAATTTCACGAATTCTACAATTTGCTAATATTCAAAACGCTACAAATCCACTGATGAGCCTGGAAAAATTTATTCGTCCAGTTAATTCTCCAAAAGACTATTCGACTATTATCAGAATTTTTCAATCGATGGAAACGCAAACGCTTGAATATTTCAATACGGATGAAAACCAACTTGCAACATGTTCAAAATAAACGCTCCATCACATTGGTTGATCTTCAAAAGCCATCGAAGTGCAGAGCGTTTCTCGTAAAATTCACTATCCGAGACAACACGGCCTCGCAAAGGGTTGAGCGTCGCCGGACTAATGGGAAAACTAGCGTCCTGCGGCTTTTCGCTGTTAGATTAAAATATGCAAATAAGCTGGTCGACCTGTCGCGGTACCCTTTGCGGCCACCACCCCCGCGAACAATCCCCTCACCCCTTTTGGGCGCCACAGGAAACCCGATACACGTATTCGCGACACTCGGTGATGCTCGCGGAGATTACGAGGCCGCCGAAATTACATTTTAATTTCATAGGTACACAGTTCCGCGGTGATTTTCCAGCTGCGTTTCGCGTGTATTTCGCTTGTGTTTCGTATTTGGCGGTGATCTTGGCGAACCATGTTGCGGATATAGCGTTACGGTGATTAAACTTCGCGATATACGTTTGGCGTGAAGGAACTAGAAAGGTGGATAAAAATTTGGACAGTTGGAAATTTGAATGTTGGCGAATTTGACGTTGAAGGAGGAACGTTTAGAATGATCGATATTTAGAAATTTGGATATTCGGAAAATTAAAAGTTTGGTGATGTTACTCCGGCGACTCTGTTCAAAAACCAGGCCCCACGCCGCGACCAAGTTGGCAGCAAGATGTCTACACATTCTTCCGTGCCATCAATGGCCTTCAGGACCCACCATAAATCTTGGCATTTTCAGAGTTAAAGTCCTTCAGACCAAGCAAGTACCTTTTATTTCAAGTTTTCCTTACATTTATTGTCTACCACGAGAAGATAAGGGAAAATTGCTTTTTCTCACGTTCGGTATCATCCGCTAGCAACTTTCTCTCGGGGCCGGATAAGACCCTTCTTAGTCCATCAACCTTCTTATTATCCAATCAGAAGCAATGTCTATTGCCCTCACTTTCCTAGCCAAAATTGTCACCAAGAAATCCGATGGCCTCGTGCGCTAGACACACCCATCCCTAGCTTTCCTCACCACAGCATCGTCACTGAATTTCCCTGATTCTCCAACCTTAGAACCGTCAACATCTCTTTACCAGATTTTCACCCGTCATCGTTCATCTACTTCACGTATATTTACGCACCAGCGTAACTAGTGTCTATATAAAGTTGTTGGAAATATATGTCGGGTTCTCATTATGATTAGGGGCGTGTAACGAATCTTCCTTTGGATTAGACATTGTTGTTATGCAAGAGCGAAGATATTATGATGATGACGGAATTTGACAAGTAACCGTGATAATTAGATACTCGGAAGGCGAATGGCAATGATCTTAGACTCAATAACGAATCCACGATCAACGGAGTAGCAAATGTGCTTTCTCACTGGTCTACGATTCACGTGTCACTCGTCCACAAGTGGAACTCCAATCCTGGACTCTAACTTTCTAACTAACTCTTTAATCCAAGTCGAACTGCGCTTATACTCCTCTGCGTACCTCTCTGTACCCCTCGGGTCCGCTATATTTTTAAGGAGAGCTATACAATTACTCCATACCTCTGTTAGGTAAAACGTCCATCCCGTGACCGTCGCTACGTTCAGTGACCCGTTATGTCATTTTGAGCCCAAGCCCATTGTCATAATTCTGGGGCACACATGATCGGATTAAATCATAAACAACTACTTCTCAGTTTTATTATTCAAGTGCCGCTATAATGAAAAGTCTAGACTAAAGTATTGGGGGTCTTCCTAAAATTCCAAAAGAAAGGCCCCGATGTCCTTTCATCTCCGACATATATAATATTATAACCTGTTAAACTCAGTGTTATACTCATTGAACCACCCCTATTATCCTAACAGAAATAAGGGGATCGATCATTTCGTGGCGTCGATTGCCTAATCGTAACGGGAATTTACGACTCCCGTTCACGTGCTTCCTCGAGATCGCGTTTCTCCGCGAATGGTCGACTAAATAGGTGACTTTTATACTTACGTTGAGAATTTTCAACGCTTGGAAATCTAAATATTCGGATAGACGTGGAGATTGGAAAGCTCGAATATTCTGAAAATTACGAGATTGCAAAGCTACGAATCTAGAGAACTCTATACGCACGTGTTGGAAACTTTGGACAAACTCCCGGCTAAGTTCTTAACTTTTTAGTTCACAGACTAGTTTAGTTTAGTTTTTTCATTTAGAGCAACAATAATGATATTTATAATGGCAATAGTAAAATTGAATAAATACGCGCCGTGTGAGCAATCTTTGTAACGCAACGAGAAGATAATTGGATGGTCGAACGTTATTAAACGATTCATTTGTAGTAGATAAATTGGAGCAAAGCCGGAGAATAATTGCGGTTGATACACGAAAATGTGTAAAATTCCGCGCCAGCTGACGAGATCTCAAATGCAACGAGCGAATTAATTGAACTACGGAAAGGTAAATTCGCAGAATCTCATTGCGCTGCAAGTAGATTCGGAAATTTTTGACTTACGAATTCTAAATAAATTACGCCCCGTGTGACAAATAATTCTTACGCTTTTGAACTTCTCATAAATACGCGAAAATCCGCAGTCTCATATGGTCTGATATAAAAGTGCAGAAATTTCAGGTTCCTGAAACGCGACCAATTTCTGTCTTACCCGAGCCGATTCAAAATAGCAAATTCGTTACTGTGACGATAGTCCATCAAAATGTTTATACGCTGTTTCGTTAAAAGGAGCACGTATCGAGACGAAAGTCATGAATTTTTCTTTCTTGATCTTTGTGGCCGGTACGTGGAGGGTGGAGAACGAAGGTTCTTCGAATATATCTACCTGACCTTCTTTTCAACTTTATAACGATCCCTTCCTTTCGTCGGAACGGAAATAATCATAGAACTGTGCAGAAAAAGTTACAACGGTTATTTGGAAAAATGGGTTTATCGAGAGAATTATTGGAGCACGGAAGCGGCTTGTTAAAACAACCAATTTAACGAGCTACGTTATTCCAATTACTCTCTCTCTCTCTCTCTCTCTCTCTCTCCCCTCTCTCGCTTACAACTGCATGAATATTTTAAATTCCAGACAAATTTACCAACCGACATACACATTCGATATACTTGAAACAATTCATTCAGCCAACGAGTGATCTTCTATTCTGTGTGTGATTTGCTCGTGAAAGCAAAAATCACGAAATAATTTCAACGTATGAAACGGAGATTACACGGGAAACACGCGATAAGTTCATTTTTCTTGATTTTCTGGTTTTGATGTTGCTTGCTGGTTGAAAACGTCTGTTTCGATACGACGTGCGAGCAACTTGTTAAATCCACAGATACGAGCTTTTTCAAAATTCCGATATTTATGGAACTGTGGAGTAGATGTAAAAACTGACGGTATGGTTAATCTTATGTCAATACTTCTGAAATATTCGAGAATACTGGAAATACATATTTAATACAAAAAAAAAAAGAAAAAAGAAACAAAATACACAGACGGTATAATAACGAAAATTTCTTCTCAGCGAATGAAATTCAACGAATCGTATCGGTCAGCGGAACAGCGTTTAAAAAAATCGAGAATTCTACAGATTCCTTAGATTCTATTTTTATTTAATATCATCGATATTATATATTATATACACGTATATAATATTATCAACACTTTGCACTCCTATGTCGAGTGTGACTCGACATCAGTTTTTATCTCAGGTGCTCCTTTGTCGATTTCCACTCGACGTTCTTTCATGTCCACTTTTCCTTCTGAAACGTGCGAAAGAAAACCAAGATTGCATCCTGAAAATTGTTTCACGATATATCATACACTTGAAAATTACAAAATACAACAATAGCGTGAATAAAACTAATATTTCATTGAATTCGTTTCTTCCTTAATTTATTTAAATTGTCCTATTTTTTAGTTCAAGTAAATTTCAAGTAAAACACTTAAAAGCGTTGGGAGCTGCTGATAACGAAATTGAAGTGAAATTCGCAGTGCAAAGGGTTAATTGTAACCTGAAGTATTAACACGTTGACTGCCAGACGAATTTTCCATGGTTTGCCCGACGTGAACTTTTCATTATGCGATGCATATTATGTTGAAATATTATTTGCAGCAAATAAAATGAGTTATAAAATCATGTTTGAAGCATTTTTCGTGGTGAGGGCCACCGGTGACCCCCACGACATTGTAGACAATTATTACGATTGTCCTTTTTTCAAACAATCGTGCTATGTACTTTTAATATTTGCTGCGTCGCCGGTCACCGGTGACCCCCATAGCAGTCAACGCGTTAACCAACAGTATAATAATAATTGCCTGCAAATTTTAAAAAATATATTGCAACTTTGATCGGTATATCGAAGTCAACAATTTAAAAAGATACGAAGGAATAGCATGTGTAGCATTTTTTTCTTTTTTTTCCAAAAAGCGACATGCTAAAACGTACACGGTAAGCGCTTAATCGAAGGTGACAAAAGGTGATTGTACGCGTTTCGAGTTTTCATGGGCGTAAATTTCGGTGAAGCGCTCGTGACACGGAAACGATGGGGCGAAATTGGCCCGCTTATTGTTCGCGCGGTTCAGCTTAAGCGCGGCAATGTTAAAATAATTCGCGGAACACGCGCGATAAACGGACGTGGAAGAATTCCAGAGATAATGGCTGGTGGCCGACTGGGTCGGCGAAAAGTTTTATTTTTTAGAGCGGCGCGCTGGCTAAGCGAATCAGGAACTTTTCTAGGCCCAATAAAAAAAACTTTCCTCCTTTTTTTCGCTACGGCCAAGTGCAATCCACGGCCAACTTTTTCTGTGACTAAGTGCGCGCTGTAAAAAATTACGCAGCGACGACTCGAGGGAAAATTCCGGAATTAGGTATATAACGTTCAAACGGGAAACGTGTCCGACGATACAGGCCGCCCCAGAAACCGGATGCGTGCATTAAGCGTTTAGTCGCGAAACAGAACGAAGCATTTTTTCCGACGAAATTTCTTAACGAGCGAATTCTCGTTTCATGTGGATCTGATTTTTATTCGAATCATTTAACGATGTTTAATGAGCTTGTATCGCTGCATGCAAGAATCGTGCGAAGCCAGTTGGTTCGTGTTAAACTCGTAAGAACCTGACTAAATATGGAGCGGAGTAATTCTCGTTCGCGTTTCACCGGCGTGTTGAACAATATCGCGAAAATTAGTGGAAGAACGTGAAGATACAAGTAATTGAATTTTTCCATGAAACGTACATATTTGCCGAAAAATGGGAAAAATTATTATTTTGAATATAGAAATAGATTTCGTATAAAAATAATAAATATAATTCGGATGTTTACGTACTCGTAGAAAATTCGAAACTAAACTATCTACTAAAATGTACAGAACATACGCAATAGACCGTATAAAATATTCAAAGTACACTGCTAAATAATTATAGTTACAATCATGAAATTTACTGCAAAATACTTTTCTTATATTTTTAATACAAAACTTTAGAAATAAACGTTACAAATTTTCTTTAAATTCTATCGCCGAGTAATAATTCAAAAATGATATTCTCTCTGATAACCAGAATATGAAATATGAATTTACAACAAATCCACGGTCTGCTAACAACATATTTATGCGCTGCTTCAAGAGAAAAGCAACGTGCTCGTTACTTGACTTAATTACTCTCGAATTCCAAGCTTCGCATTTCTCGCCCTCCAACTGCCAATTTTTCCCTTTCCATTCAAACCCTTTTCCTCGGGCTCTTAACTCCGGTGTTTAACCAAACGAGAAACAGTTGCAGCAAATTCCAGATACCCTTTTAACAAGTCCATGAACCGATCCGTTTTCCGCGATATTTATCGAGGTAAATCGAATAACTTTCGCAGCGACCGCCATTGTCCTCGGTTCTCACGTTTCTCCGCTCTGCTTCCACTTCGAAACAACGTTTCAATCCATCCACCGCCTTTCTCTCCGCTATATCTCTTCGAAGTTTAATCGAGTTTTATCAGGAATTCCTTGAAAACGCGTAGACAACGATTAACGGCCGCCTTTGTCACGAACAAAGCGGTTCTTTCGCGGTTTTGCTGGGTCCTCTGTTCTTCCGGTTCGACTCCTGCGAGGCTGAACCAGCTGTTGCGGTCACTGGGCCGTCTATAGACCAGCAGAACGCTTAAATTTCGCTGCAGAGCAACGGTATCGCGTTCGCCAACGCTCGTAGGCCGCGTTTCATCCAATTCTCTTGCCTCTGCGTCCTCCGATTTCACCTCTTCGCTCGTTAAATCGCTTGTTCTCTGACGAGCACGGGGCTCGTTCAACGTTCCACGAACGTTCCGACAGTTCGAATCGATGTGGTCGATGCTCACGGGATCCGGTATTTGACGAAGGAAGCTGTTGCGCCGCCATGACCGCTTCCGGTGCTATGGGGCGTTATGGGGTCGTGAATCTTTCTGAGTGGCGCGAGGATAGGAAAAACTGCGTATCAGAAGGATACACTGACAGGATGTGTGAAGATATTAGGTTTAGCGAAATTATTGCGTTCGAAATTGCATTAACTATAATACTGTGGCGACACTCGACAGCAACTACCACCGACGGCAGCGCAGTGGTTAGCGCCTTTGGTTACGAACGTTCGGAACCCGGGTTCAGATTCCGGCGCCCGTCCGATTTTTCTTCCACATCTTAATGTCACACCCGAACCGCCTGGCTGCGGAAACGATCAACACAACAAGTATAGAAAAAGGAAACACCCAGCAGATCTCACAAAGGATATAACCTAACAAACACGAAGATGGTACCCCGGGGGGGGGGTAGCCACCCACATGATAATCAAACAGCTAAAAAATTTCACTAAATGTCCAAATTGGACAAATTGTGAATGTAAATTATTAAATTAAAAAAAACATCTTAATGAGAAGAAAGCAGCAGTACCTCTCAGCGACCAGTACACCAGCAGCAGTACCTACCTCGGCCTATACAACAGCAGTATCACCACGACCTATCCACCTCAATACTAAAATTCCTAAGTTTGCGTACTATTAACGTCCTCTCGCGAACCTTAAACGTACAGTCACTCGATATACAAAGAAACTTCTGGTGATTGGAATACCCGAGAAAGTCGTCCAGTATTTTCTGACATCGTATTAAGATTCTGACAGGAATTTCGCCGTTCCTACCACAGAGAAACTTTCTGGTGCTGTTTAAAATGACCGGACGACCCTTTAATCGCAACGTCGAAAGCACACCTCGGCGGCAAACTTTGGCGAACAAAGCAGCGCGAGTAATTAAAAAACAAAAGCAACTGGAAAACTATCCGTAAACCGCGACTATAACAGACTACGATTCCAGCCGCGAAACTTTCTCGCTAAACTGTCAGCGTTCGCATCAACGTTGTACTTTCTTTTCTCGTTGTTCTATCGTATTTTTTCTTTTTTTATCGCTATCAGCCGAAAAGAAAACGCCGACGACAGAAGCAACGACGTGAAGCAACAATAACGACCACGACGACAATAATAAGAGACGCGTCGCGTTGACGAGCACCGGCGCAAAAAAGTGGGTCGTTAATTGGAGATCGTGGTTTGCAGCTGCTATTCGCGTGGCTCACCGCGCGAGATCGCCCACATTTTTCTTCCTCTCTATCAACCTTTTCCTCCCCCTTTCCCCCCCGGATATCCTCGTCTCTCCCTTTCGTCGTATGTCATCGACGAGAAACGCTTCTCCTCTCTCTCTCTTCTGCTCGCTCGCTCGCTCGTTTCTCCTGAACGTTTTTATTTTCCACCCGTTCCACGGACGACGAAGCCATCAGAGTCCAACTGCGTCGAACCTCGATCACCGTTGCTCGTCCGCTCGGATTATGATGACCCATCTACCACGGTCAGCTCGTCTAGTTTCGATTTATGGATAACCGATAACCGGATTCGTTCGTACTCCCTTCGCCACGAGCAATCGCCACCGCCACCCTTCGACCGGCCAACAGAGCCTGTTTTTTACGAGCACGTCTCAATGATAATCGTCGCGAAGCCATGTCACCGTCTTGTTTTTACATTTCTTTATCTTCCACGGACTACTTTTAAGTGCAGCATTGTTGGCGAATGAGCTGTGGTACTCGAGGATTGTTTCCATGGGGAGTATCATTCGGTAATTGCAGTAAATTGTCAGCAATATATTGCAGTGAAATTTTTGATGAATTCGAATTGAATTTCGATACGTTTATGGGAAACTTGCAAAGTTGCAAGTATAGAAGAATTCGTATAACACGTAAAATTACAGTACTTGTTACTATACTTAGCGAGTAAAGAGATCGTCTATACGTAGATTCAAGTTTGAATTGTATTTATAAAAATATGAATTTCCACGAGAACATGTACAGTTTGTTAATCCTTTGCACTCCTATATGACTCGACATCAGTTTTTATCTCAGTAGCTCGTTTATCGTTTTTCATGTCCACCTTTTTTTGTGAAACCAGGATTGTATCCTGGTAATTGTTTCAAGATATATCATACACTTGAAAATTACAAAATACAACAATAGTGTGAATAAAACTGATATTTAAGTGAATTTGTTTCTTCCTTTATTTATCTAAATTGTCTTATCTTTTAGTTCAAGTAAATTTCAAGTAAAACACTTGAAAGCGTTGGGAGCTGCTGGTAACGAAATTGAAATAAAATTCGCAGTGCAAAGGGTTAATACTGATGTAGATTATTCTTGATATTCTCTTTAAACCGCACAGGGTAGATAAATACCTGTAAAGAAGGTGGTGTGCGGTCGTGAACGATTGCCAAGAAGTAGCTGGTGACACGTGTGGCTTCTTCCGTGGCTGCAAGCTTGCAGCCACGTAATCCGCTTGGACGTCTACTGGACACTTCGCTCCTGTGAATTCTTTTTACGACCCCGTGTTGTACAGGTGATACGAAGTTGAAGTTAAAAACAGGGTTAAAATTGATCGTGACGTGGCACAGAGCTTCTTTTGTAATTTAGAAACTATTACGATATTTTCGGTAAATATTATGCGTTAAAAGATTCATTACAACAACATTCACATAACATTCTCTCTAATTACCCCTACAATCCAACCTCTCATTACGTATCTATCCATTAACTTCAATGTTAATAGTAAATCCAGTATCATTGGTTTAAAATTGTTGAGGTCATCTGATAGAGGAACGAGTGGATGAATTTGTAATAGAAATATATATTGAAGCAAGTACAGGTACAGGTACAGGTATAGTGTATGCTGATGCAGATCCTCATTCTAGCAGTGTTACGTTGCGATAGAATATGATAAGGAGAAGGTTGATATTAGGTTGTCCGAAAAGTTTCTTTCGTTTGATAAGGTGATAATGGATGAACATCAATTTCTGTTTTGTATTATTTGATTGAATTAGGTGTGATCCATTTCGTTATATTTCTATTATTACGTTCGTGTATAATTCAATAAACTAATATAAAAGAAAGAACATTGTGCGTCTATTATTTCCTTATAAAACGAAAGAAACTTTTCGGACAACCTAATAGAACGGCATAAGAATTTCCACAACTATTGAAATTGAATATTTACGTATAGGAATAGGTGAGATCGATCGAAGCGAGAGGAACCTGTGCACGGAATCAGAGATTTGGCATGAATTTTTTAAGCGGTTGATCGAGATTCAAACGGTAGGCCTTTTCGGACAACCTAATACATTTATAGCAAAGGACATTAGTAAAAAATTAACCTTGGTGTGTAACTCTGGCTGAAAGTTACAAGAAACAACAATAAAAATCTTCTCATGGCTGTTTGGTGAGGCTGACTGATAGAGGGACGAGTGGATGAATTTGTAATAGAAAAATATATTGAAATAAGTATAGATACAAGTATAAGTATAGGTATAGTGTATGCTGATCCGGATCTTCACTCTTACAGTGTTACAATACAATAGGAAGAAGATAGAGGACACGTTCATACATTTATAGCAAAGGACATTACCAAAAAGTTAACCTTGGTGTGTAGCTCTAGCTGAAGGCTACAAGAAACAGCAATAGAAATCTACTTATAGCTCTTTTGTTTCCAGATCTTGCAACCCAAAACAAAATTTATATTCAAGGACACAATAATATGGACCTCTTCCTATTTTCAATTTTTTTCACTAAATTCTATTCTCTTCGTAACAGCAGTCTCCCGGTCACGGATATACAAAAGAAAAAGATGTAGAGTTTTTCTTCAAGTAATTACTTCAACACTCTTTTGTCTCTAGACCTTGTAACCCAAAAGAACATTCATATTCAACGGCACAATAATATGGACCTCTCCCTTTTTAATTCTTTTTGCTTCACCAAATTCTATTTTCTTCGTAACAGCAGTGTCCAGGTCGTAAGTATGTAAAAGGAAAAAGATGTAGACTTATCCTACAAGTAATTACTTCGACATAAATAGATCTAATTACCAGTCCATTGACTTTGACGGCAGCCAAAAGCAAGCTATCACGACCTCTCGATCGACCAATCTTCCAACCATCCGCAACAAATTGCGTAAAATTCTGCGGGCATCGCATTTCACCACTGCAAAATAAATCAAAGAAACGATAAGCATCGTACATCGTAGCAATGGACCTACTTAGCAAACCATCGATACTAGGCACGCAATAGCATCGTTCATCACGCTTCGATTCTCCTTCTGTCCCTCTTCTACCGCTACATAGTAGACATATAATAGCGGCAAAGTGGGTGGGAACGGGGTGGTGGAGGAAAACGGACGGTCGAACGGCGGAACGGTCGCGTATCAGCGCTATTGCTCGAAAGCTCTAAACCGCGGATTATCCTGCCGGCTTAAAGTACCCCCTGTACACCCTCACGGTGTCCTATCCACCCCGTACACCCTCCCACCGGCGTGGAAACCGCCAGTGTCACCGCCATTGCGCGACGATCCGGCCTCTACGCGGTTGCCACCAAGATTTAGCCGCTTTTTGTGGGAACGGGCGAGGATTAAAGCGAACAGCGGACTGGTAATGTTATTAAAAAGGTACGCTTCTACAGGGTGTTGCATGAAAAGATCGAATAATGTTAGAAAGTTTGTTAGAAGCGCGGTGGAAATGTTCGTGGACGAACGTAAATTACTGTACAGTCAAACGCAGGTGTTCTTTTTGCAAATTCTCCGCTAATTGCCGTGCCGTTAATCACAGTTCTCTGCTATCCTTGCCTTTCTAATGTTAAAACGAATTTTAGTTAGCTAATATCTACCGTCAAAACGACGTGTCAGTAACTGAACTATAAAATTTATAAAAATATTGCAGTCCATATATCTTATGGTTCGTCACATATGTCTGATCACAGACCTGTTCTACTTCTGCTTTCGGATGTCTCTTTCTTTTACATTGGAAATTGTATTTTTCATTGAAAAATTGCAATTCATAACACTGCAATCTATTACTCGCAAAATATCGACGCTCAAATTTTATGATCGATTGCTGCTTATCGTTGCCCGACTATGCGCCGACCTATTCTACTTACATTCCTCGATGTCTCTTGCCTCTGCGATTTGAAATCTCTTGAAAATTCTATTTTATATTTTGAAATTTGTGGTTCGAGTAAACACAAGAACTATCCTGCCGCATATTTTGCGACAGCCTGTATACAGCAGCAAGAAAACGAGAAATAGTAAGAGTGCGCGCGAGCACTCATTGTTCTACGTTCTTTTTACCTTTGTTTAGCAATATCGCTAAAGGCTAGGAGGACGTGGCGGTCTGGTTATTAAATTTGTACGGAATTATTGGATGGAATGGGATGGCGAGTAGTATTATCGTGCGAGTATAGCAGCGTTGCAACGAGATAGGTGTTTTCGAGGACGCTGGCTGTTGGGATGGGTTTTGGGTGTCGTCGAGGGCAAGTGAATTCTGAGTGGCTTTATGATTGCGCGGTTTTCAAATTTGCCAGGTTACGCTTGACAGCGTAGTATCTTCTAAACGGCGAATGGCCTGCAAACGAGTGGCCGCTCTGGGAATTCTACGAATTAAACGTTTCCGCCGTTTTGAAGTCGCCCGCTTTCGAACGTTTCGATTCTCCTTTTTCCTTCTCTGTTGGTTTTTTTTTAAACTGGAAATTTATGGACGGTTTGCCAGCAGTTTGTTTTTAAATTGCAGTCGTTTTTATGGATTGCACCGGCGGCTGTAGCGAGCTTTAAACCGATCGCTTTGACGCGACATAAATTCGCCGAAGTTTAACACCTCGTGTTTTTTTTTTTTTTTTTGTATCAATTTTTCTGTAAGCGATCTATAGTGATCGACGCGATTCTCATAAGTGACGGTTTTCAGAGCATGATTTCGCGATTTAATATAATTTTTAAATGACCTTGATTCGCAGTGACGCGACCTGTCATAAGCTTCAAGTGACTTAGATAACATAGATGATCTTTACGCGTTGCTACGAGCATTGCGTTACATTATGACACTTAAAATTCTTAGAAAAGAATCCTTTTAAAAAATCAAGCAGATGCAATCGATACAATTGAAATTAAATTTCATCCAGAAGATCCAAGAATATTAATGAAGCCAACTGATATTCGTGTATACGGTGTGTATAAAAAATAAATGTATACCATTACAGTACGTTAATTACATTTATTATCCAAGTGTATTAAGTTTCATATAATTTGGTGGTACGTGATCACGAAAATTTAATACTGTGAAAATGGAATATGAAACCTGACAAAAATCGCCTAATTGAGAAATAAGCATACTTATTAAAAGTAAATATAATTTTAGTAGCCACTGTATACCGCAACTTTTCTCAAAATTGGTATTCGTACGTTCAAATAATTTAGTTTCGTAATTAAAAATATCAATCGTCATTAACGCGTTCTCTTCTTTCTCAGCGAATCAACCTCGAAAAGTCGATGATAAAATTACGTAAAACAGGAAGCAGGAAAAATCCACGAATTTCGAAAAATAATTGAAAAAATCAAAGAAAAAGAGCAGGTTGACGGCTATGCATATTGATCGAATTCTCTGGGCGGAAGCACGTGGCGAACGATTTAGCATCCCCCGGCCAGCGAGCGAACCCACGTCAGTCGGTTGAAGGTTTTTTAATCAACGTCGACCAGCGGTCATTATAACGCTCGTTTAAAGCCCCATAACATCGGGACGACTCGGAAACGGGGAGTAAAAAGCGACGCGGTCGTCGCGAGGATATCGGCACCAAAAGAGAGTCCGTTCGTTATGGACGGCAGTATATTTCACGGTGTTAACGAGTCCCGCCGCGTTTTGTCGCCGATAAACTCGCGACACGCCGACGAATGTCCTGCATCGTATCGTCCATCGACCAGTCAGGCGTGCAATCATCGCCTCCAAATTGTGGTTATGGTAATGCACGAGATTTACAGTCACGGTAAAAAGTATTTTTTGGCTATTTGACTTCTTGTTTAACAGATTTATATAATATTTCTCACGCTGGATTATTCAGCGCAATTATTCTCCTGCCACGTATTTTTACCAGATATCCTTGATCCTGGTACTTTTGTAATTTCCAAATACAGATATCTGGATATTTGGAAACTTAGATATTTGAATATTCGCGTACTTGGAAATTAATTTAAACATTTGAGAAATCCGGCAATTTGGATATACGCGTATTTAAAAATGACGATATTTCGAAACTATTGGAAAATTCAGGATTTGTATATCTGGTTATTCGGAGATTCAGACGTTTAGAAATTTACGAAATTGGCATAACGTTCTGGTAATAAGAGAAGTTTGTGTCTGCCAGTTTTAGAATTATTAATCTCCGAGCGGCTCTTAGTTTCAGAGGAACGATGAAATTACCAGTTGCGAGAGTGTTGATAAATCACTGATATTTACTGCGCATCACGAACTTCAAATTACATCTACTTATTCGTTCTGAACAAATTTCTACGTGCACATACAACTAAGTGAAATAAAATACATAAAAGATATCTAATATTTGCCCATAACGCGTACAGGATAAACAAAAATTCATTTTCCCCATTAAACATTGCAGAGAAATATTTCCCTCCAATCTTCTGTGTATATTTATCCACGGAATTTTCATAAACCCATAATATCTTGCGCGTTTAATTTTCTCATAAAATTCAGAAACATCTATAATCTGCTAATTATGTATTAGGTTGTCCGGAAAGTGTCTTTCTTTTACAGACACGTCTTTTATAACGACGCATCTTTATACAAACATGAAACCTAATCTGTCAAACATTGTGATCTTCATTTTGATAGAACAAAACGTACCATACGTAATTCGATAAAATAATATACAACGGAAAATGTGCATCCATTATTTCCTTATGGAACGAAAGAAAACTCTACTTCGAGCATCATCTTTGATATCGACCGGTGCGTGTCGAACAACGTGGCTGTTCCTAAGCATTTGAAACTAATCGCGTTAGTCGTAAAAAGAAAAAAGAAAGAAGACTGGCCTACCATTGGCCAAGATAACGACGCCAATTCGCTTGCCAGCAACGTCGCGGTCTTAGAGGCATCAGGGGATGCGTCAGAGAATATTATAATATAATGTACACCGAGAGACTCGTGGCCCGACCACCAGTCGATATTGACTTTTCTAATTAGACCTGGCCGAGTACTGGAACAAACTACCTTTGCCCTCGTTCGTTTCCCATTCGCCGAGCAGACCGAATCTCGAGCAGAGTCCCGCCACTGTTCCCCTGGGAACTACCCTTAACAGTGATGGGCGTCTACGTTTCACGTACTCGAACGATATTTCGATATTAGCAGATTGGTACAGTGGCTACGCCAAGTATTAAATTTATGAGAAAGGTTTCTCCAATTTTTCAATGAACGTAAAGTTTCTAAATTTACTATAAATTAATAAAGTTCATAGAGCTAATGTTCATCGTTGTCGTATTACGAATATCGTTTTCGTGATTGTTTACGATTCAATAGCATCTTTTAATAAGTTCATCGAGGAACTTCTCTCGTTGAAGAATTAGTAGGAAATTATTTAAATCTCGTCATCTCGATTCATGAGACGTTTTTCTACCGGGACAGCTCGACTTTGATTTATTAAAATTCTAGCCTGATCGTTTTTCATTAGGCAAGATAACGAATAAAATGAATAAAAGATCGAGATGAGAGAATTTCGTAGGAATTCACGAAAATTAAAGTAGCGACAAAAGCTACGTACTTCCCAACACCTTAACTAACCTGGCCTGAAATTAGAAACTGTCGTTAGAACTTTCATCAGCCAGATTTTGCTGTGCAAACCTGCTACCTCCGAGTCTCAAGTTTTGCCTACGTTGCAAGTCTTAAGGCGGCTATTTAATAATGATTTATTAAAATCGTTTTTCACGTAACATATAGCTACAATAAGTATGTTACAGCTTCTATATACGCTTTTAAATTGATCTCAAATTTGGCCAACACGACGATGACAAACCTGGCTAGTTGCAGCGCCAATGAAATTCCAAAACATTTCGTACAGCGCAGACAGTACGAACATAAAAGTTTCCAATGAATACCTCGGGAGCCAGAGTGGCCATTAAAAAAGAAAATGAAGGATAAAAGAGAAGATATAAAAGAAGAAGATTCGAGGAGGCCGCCAATCATTCTCGTTCGGACCGATGAAAAAAATTGCTGCTCGTCAACTGGCGCAATTATAACGAAGGAATCTCATTTTACGCGAAGAAAAGACGATACTTCAGAGGGGATTTCGCTTCGATGGCACTGATCCGCGGATTATCCTGATCGCTTACGTAGAGAAAGCCCAGGGACTTTCTTGCATTAACTCGTTCAAGCCGAGACCATTCCGGCTGCTCGTTCTTGAGATCCGTTCGCCGCTGATGGCCGCTTCTCCCACCGATTCCTTGGCCCGCTGTTTAGAGTCTCCAGTGGTTTCGTCCGACTATCCATAGTTTAATTAAAAGGCATGGAACCAGCGTCTCGCATCGGTAGAAAATTCATCGCGACTCCGCGGTTTCGCACGGCGAAATATTGAAAACGATTTTAATAAAGCTGCTAGAATTATTTCTGTGGCATTCCAGCGAGATTCCTGCTAATTACACCGCCGCGTTACGCGGAAACACTTTGATTTTCCAGATTAATTTCGTGCCACGTGGACAAAGCGACTCGCTGGACAAAGCAAGAGGCGAAACAGGCGTTTCATAACACGCGTTCTTTGCGCTCTATAGGATTTTATTCGTTTTTGCAGAATTTTATGGTCGCGGATTTTCCCTTTGGTTTTGCCAAACTGGAAATTCGAGATCGTATAATGAGGATGCAATTGCATAACGAGGATTTATGGATGCAAGCAAAGGAATAGGAATTGAATGGAAATTCGTATTACGAACAATCTATTTTGCTTATTTTATGTCTTTTTGTGTTACGTGAATTCTGCGCATTTTTCCGACGAAGAAGGAAAGCGCCACGAGGAAAAGATTGATATCGCGAGCTTGGCTTCTTCTTGACACGCTGTTCTTTGTTTTGAACGATTTCGCGTTTAATATTTAATTAGAATTTATGGTATTTAATACCGTAAACGTAAAACAGACTACCGCACGACAGATAAAACCTAAACCGAACCTAATCGAATTTTAACTTGTTTCTTATAATAATATCAGAGTATTTAACTTTCATTTTTATCTTTCATCTTGAATAATAAATGCCATTGACAATCTACATAGACCCAGACGGAGATTGAAAAGGACAATGTACAAAATCAGGGATCAACGTACGTTTCTCTCAACGTCTGGAAAACTGGAAACGTAGTTTCTTTTTCCTCGGTTTCCAAGTGACAGCTTTGAGCAGAATTAGCAATTAGCATTAGTCGGTCGTTGAAAAGCATCGAGAACAAGGAAGAAGAATTGATTTGCCAAGTTGCTGGTTCGAAGCAAGAATTACAAGGAAGTTTAGAGGGTTTAGAGAAACGTAATTAAGGATGTGCCAGGCTCGTAACGTAGTTGGCTAAGCCTTTTGTCAAAGGTTTGTCCTTCTTCTTTCTCCAAGAACAACACGACGAGACCAAATACTCGACTTAGCTAGCCCGAACAGAAATCTTCACCACGGTACACGCCAGTATTTACGTAATGCCGCTGGGATTCAATTGCAAACATGTTGCATAAGCTTCGCTAGGGCTTAGACCTCGGTTAAATGGAACGTTTAATACGTCAAGAGCGTAATGGCGTGTGTCGTAATAGGAGAAACGGATTTGGCTATGATCACGATGCTACGTGTTCGTATCGTTGCGAGTGTCAGTTCTCTGGCGATTATTTTCCCAGAATGTTACAGCTCCCTTGTCGATTATCCATCTTCTTCTCTTTCGCGAACCTAGAACAACATAAATTTTATCCTGAGTTCTCTGTTCCATTTTTTTAAAAAAATAAGAATATTTTAAAGCTCCATGTAATTTCTAAATATAATTAATAACAGTTTCAGTAACATGAAATGGTAATATGGCGTATAAAATATTTATCTATCCTAGGAAATGATTGATCATATCGCTTCATAATTTCTGACTTTTCTTAAAACATGCATACAATATATTTTTCGGTATTTAATTTTAGTTTGCTCTTTTATCTCCTGAGAAAAATTTTCACTCTGCCTTGCCTGCCATGAGCGGTCATTTGGCCTCCCGACAAAATATGTTAATTATTCTTCAAATAAATGCAATAAGTACAAAGAAAAGACTATCTCATCAAGGCTATTGTAAAGGTTACAAAATTACGAAAATTTGTTCAAGACGCGGGAAATATTTATGCGACAAATGTATATTTAATAATAAGATAATTTGTAAAAAATGCAGCGAAATTGAATAAGATATATCTCTATATAAATAAAAGTGTAATTCTGTTCATGACTACAATTGAGATTAAACGAAAGTAAATTTGGACGAAACTTTATGAAAGTTCATCATTTTATATACATTTAGTTATAGCGTTAATTCCAATACGTGGAATTACAATAAATGGTCAATTATATTTTGCACGATTATTTTGCAACGATATATTTTTTAATGATTTTATTTCACGATTTCACGTATTGTTTATACAAAACATCAATTTAAAAGTACATATTAAATGTATACAAAAATACAGGTAAAATTAGAAACGTCAAAGCTGGCTAAAAATAAATAACACGACTTGAACGAGAGATTAAAAATTCATAATGCATTTGAATATCTTTTTTACAATGTGGTATCGTTCGATTGTAACTTTATTTAGTCACAACCGATAGTGTAACATTTTAATTAATTTTAACACCACTAGATTGGTGTATTTTATTATACACTGTACATTATAAAAGCAGACAAAGTGGCGCAATTAATTGGCAACAATTCCAAAAATACACAATAACTGATAATAACAAAAAAAAAAAAGAAAAAAAAAGAAAAACGCATTGCTAAAGTGAAAAAGGGAGATCTCCCCGTCGTTCAGCGATGTTCTTCACAGAGGGGAGATCTCCCTTTTCGGTTGGATAAGTGTTAACGTTCGCGATGCTGGACGAAGGAAAGTTTCAAAGTTAATAAAACAGGTGAACACGATGGACGACGAAAAGAATATACAAAATAAGGCAGAAATTACTCGCCCTTGCAAAAATCATTCGAATTCCTCGCAAAGTTATACATATATATAAAATACATCTATCAAATTTCTATGAAAAATTATGAACTAGCTGTACCACTTTGATAGTTCTAGTGCGAAATTAAAAATATATTGGCGCGTCGTACCTCGTATATTCGATCATCTAGCGCGGAAAAAATTGTACGACGTACGCGAAATTGTTAAAAATTGGCTTCTGTCCGTTTTTTCCATGCGAATAGCCGACTGTGAGCCGATACGTTTTTTCGAAGAACATCGACCGGGCATTAAAAGCGGCTTTGATTAAGCGTTTTAATTACCGACACGACCGCTCGGTTTTATATAAGTCGTAATAGCACGGTGCGCGCAGTTTACATGCATACACTTCATTAGCGCGGGGCAAAAGTTTCGGGCTTTATTGCTGGTTAACTGGCCGAAAGCGGGTGCGTTCATTATGACCGCGTTGGAAATTTATCAATTTTACTGGACGAGGGAATGTTCCTCCCCCTGAAACACGCCAGTAGACTACCAACCGTTAACAACCGACTCAACTTTTACGCTCGAACGTGCTCTCGGAAGTCGTTCACATGATTTCTGTCGCTTTTTATCCTTTCCCTTCCTTTTTTTCCCAGAAACTAATTTTTTTTAATGTTAGAATACAACGCTAGAACGTACCGAACGTATTAAATTTTATCATGTTGCGATTATCTGCTGTTACGATCTGTTAAATTAATTTTCTTCCACGTTTCTTTGGATTTAGAGAAAATCAAACGTATTTTTTATTTAAAATAGCTTCTTCTACAGTCCATTCCATTTATGAAGCGAGAAACATCGTCGATTTGAAGCATCCAGTTGACATCCAAATTGTTTCTTATCCAAATTGAATCTGCAGAACGCTCCAAGAATTTCGTCTTCTTTCGATGATCTTCTTATAACGTTGTATTACGGCGTCAAATAAATTCAATTTTTCGGCGTAATCTCTCGCAGGATATTTTCAATATCTTGCATTAAAAGGCAAGCAGAATATATCACGAGTCTAAAGCAGTTAATAGCGTCTTTACCAAATGAAAGTCAGAAAGCTTTCTTGCTGTTTCAAGAATCTTCTCACCCCTTTCCAAGTATCTTCCCGTGCAGCTTTCAAAATACATACGTCTCAGCACGAGCCGCGTATCGACGAGTTAAAATGATTCAAGAACGGAATTCTCGCAGAGGAACGAGCCATCTTGCAGAATCTTTCTATCTACAAGATCCAGGCGGATAAAGAAAACCGTTTCAATTTCCCTAATGCTGGTAGCGTCTCGCTTTTACATTACAAACGTCTTTCCTCCACCACCCTACGTCACCACTCTGTTTTATTTGTTTTCCAACGGCCTGCCTCCTTTTTTTTCACCATTTTTATTTCTTCTCTCGGTATATCCCGGTTCTGCCTTCTCGGCACCATCAGCTCCAGGTTTCCCGTTTTCCCTGTAGCTTTCGGCGGTTCGCTTCAGATTGGAACGAAATCTGCTGCGGCTGCCCACCTCACGAGGGCAACGAAAAGAACCTTAGTCGGATAATCCTTACGGGATCCGGACAATGTGAGTAAGAATGGAAAGAAGTGCAGGTCACTCCGCGCCAATCCGATTAATTCTCCGCTACGGAATTGCTAGCTCTTCTCTCTCTCTCTCTCTCTTTTGCGATCCATCCTTCTCATTTCAACGACCAACACCTGCTTCTCTGATCCTGAGTGATTTCGAGTGTTACGGCAGGGCGGAAGTGGTTTCGTGGCTATGAGCAGGCTTCTGGGAAGATTGTGTCGAAGCAACTGGATTTTTGGAAGCTGATTAAGCGGTGGATCTCTGGTTAACGCATAGAACGCCACGGTGGTCATCGATGATCCAAGTTTCACTTTATTTTATATTTTTTAGAACGTTTAAAATGAATTGAACGATTTTCGCCTATGCAAATGATAACGTTAGTTAGATAACATTGTTAGGAAAGATTTACAATAGGTGCTATCGGTTCGAACGTGAGATTATCGAGGAATATCGAACGAGAGAGTGAAAAATGAGAGATTTATGGAAAATGAGTGAAATCCGTGAATAACGAAGGAACATATAATATTGCTAATTGATAAGTATCAAGATATCATTTTACACGCACCTGGTGCCATTACTCTCCGATGCCATATAATACAACCCAGAAACTAATAATCTGCCGCAACACAAATCCACCTAAACCCTACACTATCCATCACTCAAGCTTCATCTACTCTAAACAAGGCTCCCGTAACACTCCATATAAGCTAACCCAACCTACATAACTTAATCCAAGCCCGTGTCCCCTTCGTCTCAATCTACGCCAAATCTTGTCGCAGCTGGCCATTAAAAAACAACCCCTTCGTCTACATAGCGTCCTTTTCCACGTTCGCCTACCGCGAACGCGATTTGGATCAAAAATCCAAGAGTAATAAGATTTGGGATTAGGTTAGGGTTAAGTGATTTGTACCCTAAAGTCAAAAATTTCACCTTTGGTCCGTGTACGTACTCCATAAAGTAAACATTAAAATTGGTGCGAAAGTAACTGGATATCAACAGACACAGGACACTAGCGTCAAACTATATGTTTTTTGACGTAGTCAAAGTCTACAGAATCTCATCCATCTTCGTATTCATTTTCGAGCTTCCCGATGCCTTCAAAATTCCGCAAGAATCCTCATCTTTCACCCTGCTACTGTCGCCCACTCGTCTACTATCCGCTGACAAAGGAAAAGAAACAACGATCCCACGCTATCCACGAAAAGTAAAAGAACACCAGCTCGGGATTACATTTTGATTCGCCAGAAAAATAAGAAAATCTCATCCACGTCCCGTTGTCAGCCCGTGTCCGTTCACGAGCTCTCAATGCACCGAGTTCTCAACCCCATCTCCTAAATTCCGCGAACAAGCGCAGACTCTCCGCTTTGCAAAGCATCCTTCGCTGCTCATGTTCAACAGCCAAGCGATCTTCTTTAGAATTCGATATTAGGACACGTGGATGTTGCTCGACGCGTCGAGAGGAAACCCGGAAAATCCACCCCGGCTGTACGTTCCGCGGTACGTGCCGGCTGCGAGTAGGATGCGCTATCTCCGCGAACGTATTTACGATAACGGTGAAACACGCACGTGTGTATGATGTACGGGCCACGGTAAATCTCGCAGCGGGCTGAGCCGCAACCGCGCGATTCCAACCGGGGGTGGTTCACAACGGTAGTACGTAGTGTGCAGTATCGTACAGGGGGTTGCTGGCCGGCCTGGGATCCACGCTGTTGGTATTCATGCTGACAGCCAGCCTTTATTGACTCTGGATAAACCGCGGCCGGTTGCGTGTCTGTACAAGCGTGTACGCGTTTACGCGCGTGTATTTGTACGGCCCTTGGTGTCCCTGTAGCAACGCTGGGATCGAAGAACGAGAAAGGGGTGGATGTAGAGGCGACTGCTGATGGTTACATTCGTATGCCGGTGGCGCGTTTCGCAAATACGCGAAGGGCTTTGCTTTTCTGCCACCGGGAATCAAACCGTTCCGTGTACATATTGCGTGGCCGTCACGGACTTTCGTCGCCCACCCCACCGCCCACGACTCGCTACCCTTATTTCGTTTTTCCGTTTCCTGTGATCTCTCAGGAGAGTTTCCGAAGATATTTTTTTAAGCTCGATCTTCTTTTTGGTTTGTTTTCATTTTTTTCTTTTTTTTTTTAATATTCTTCTTGAGGTGAAATCGCTCGATTGTTTGGGAATCGACGAAGGCTTTTTTTCGGAGCGAATAGAAAGATACGGGGGAATGTCGATCGTTTGTTCACTTCCTTGTTATTCTTTGTTTTATTTTATTTTATTTTGGGGAAATTGGGAAGATGATCGTTTAGGAGTTGGCGAACGAGTTTCTGAAGCTTCTCACTGAAATTCTCGGAGACAGAGTGGTGAAAGATAAACTGAAAAAAAACATTTGAGTTACAAAATTATTTATACTACAAAGTGATACTTTCCTTTAAAAAATGCCCAGCATACTCGACTGCGTCGTGTTACGCATTGAGTCGAATATCCAGTTCGAAGGCCATAGCAAATACTCGATTTAGCAGACTTGGTCGGAAAACATATTCCAGAGAAGATATCTAAATTTATATGTACTTGAGCAAGTTGCCAAGTGCTATGGGATTAACTGGCAAATCGAATCCTGGAAAATAGGAGAGTACTATACTATATCTTAGGATATCGAGATAAAGTGAGCTACTGCAAGGATTGCGTCGTGTGGTTCTACCACAAAACCAATTCTATCCGCAGCAAGAGCAAGTCTTCTACTTCTGCTACTGTATACCTTGACTCCCGTAGAATCAACGGCCACCTGAAAATAAAAATCGAAACAGAAACCAGTGGAAATGCGACTTACGTTCACGACTTACTTTCCTTTACTAAGAAAAAACGGAAGAGAAAGGTAGCGATCGGTGAGATCGACGTGCACGAAATGATTTCCCATAAACAAATATAGGAACGTAGAACAGTGGAGATACGAATCGAGCGTATACAATGATTTTCCGCGAAAAAAATAAAAACGGAAAGCGATAGAAACGTGACAGTCACACGCGCCAACAAATTTTCCACAGGGCAGATTCCGCTGCTAAAACTTGCAAATGAAGAACAATGCGACGACGAGTAAGACAACGATCGACTTTACACGCGCAAGAAAAGGAACCTTTCAAATTGCTCCTATTTTTCTCTGCTTTTTCTCAACCTTGCTGGCTCCTAGTTTTTTCTAAAAAGACAAATTCCTGGTAAACGAGTTCAGTTCCCCATTACTATTCAAGCCAGGCTGAAACAGGTCCAGCGGTTTTTCCCGTTCTGTTATATTGGCTTCTTCGGAGAAAAAGAACGCCTCGTGGTTGTAAGCTCGTTGCAGGTGGCTCGAATTGGTCGATTCAGGCACATCCTCTGTATACACGTGTCCCTGTATGTGTACGTGTGTGGTTGGTTTGATATCTCGCGTCGTGTTAGCCACGTCTTTTTTTCATCCCTCTTTGCTGGCAGACTTGGTTTCCCTTTACCAGGATCAGCCACTGCATTAGGCCACGTTCGTACTTCGCCGTAGCTGCGGATTCCAAATCACCGCGCCAGAGAATTTTGGCCAGAGAGCCGTATACATATGTCTTTCTCGTGCCAGGTATTTCGATCCTTTTTTCGTCGATGCCAGCTGGGACGAGTTTGCTGCACATTGCAGACTGATTTTAAAGTCTTCGTTTATTAGGGTGGCTGTGGGGGGCGTTTTCGGGGTTGTTGGGGTGTATTAGAACTAGCGGACAGTGTTAGAGTAAAGTGTATCATATATTTGGTTTATTCGACGATAACGAAGTAATCGGAGAGCTATTTTGGACGAATCAGAATTATAATTAACGACCCTGACTATAAAAGAATCAATCGACCGATAATTATACAGAAATCGAATATTCCGGCGTAAGAAACACCGACGAAAATATTACATATAACAAAATATCAAGGAATAAAGAAAAGAAATTAAACAACGAACAATATTTTACCAATAACAGCTAACACTATAGCAATCAAAATACGGTGTTCGATAAAGAAATTTTATTGACGAAAAATAACTTCACAAATAAATAACGAATAATCTGATAAAGAATCATAATCAAATGACTGATAAAATACTCTAAATAATCTCGATAAGTCATTTAATAAAAAGATCCAGAAATGTCTCGCCTGAAGAACAGCATCAAAAAGGATTCCAAACTGCCATGATTAAAATCTAAAAGCAAATTTCCCTCTCTCTATCTCTCTCTGTCAAAAAAGAAAAAAAAAGAAAAGAAAAGAGGAAAACTCTCTCTACTAATTAACCGGCACCAGGCGGAGAATCTCACGGTTGACGTGTCGACGCGCGACGCCGAGTCGCGTTGCTCGCTTATAAATCTCCGGGAACTCGGTCAACTTTTTCCCCGGCCCGACGTCTGCCATTCTCCCCACGGGGTGTCTGCCGACACGAGAGGAGAGATTGAACGACAGCCGTGCAACGTCAGTGGCGGCGTTCCATTTTCACTGTGGATACGGGAGTCGTTCATTAAAGCACGGAAGCGGGATTAAAGACAATCGTCGAAGCGATCCAGCAATTTTTTTCTCCGCCTCTACTCCTTTTTCATCGATACCGCCGTGATTCGACCGACGTATCCCAGAATCGAGTCCTCGTGGTTGGATACAGGAATTCTCGAGTCATCGGGACGACTCGCACGGAAATCGTTGCGCGCGCCGGAACTTGTCAACGCGTCGGCGGATTAACGAGGGCGAAAGCTCGATGGCGTCGAAGAGCAGCAGCCGATTTTTCCCTTCGTTTATCGACATTACGCGCGTAAGTCAGAAACCAGCGGAGGCCGCGCTATCGTCCACGTGGATACGTCTGCCTACTCAGATTCTCGATTCGAACCTCTGTTGGCGTAATTGATTCGTGCACGCTCGACAGACAAACTGACCGATACTCGACGTGATTTACGTGTTGCTTGTTTCAGCTTTGAGGTTCGTAGGATCGTTGAATCGTGTTCGCTTGGGGCTGGTCCGTGTTTTCGTTCTTGAAACATTTCTTTCTGAAAGTGTGCTACTTGAATTGGAGTGACACGAGGTTTGGCTGGTGCTTGGAAATTCTCGAAACCTTAGAAAGTGTAGAATGTTTTTTACGTGGCAGTTTAAGTGCAGAATATTTGTTACATTGACTATAGCAGAATTGTCCACAAAATCTATGGATGCCTTGACCTTTCTTCTTCTTGTGAGATACACTTAGCCACCTGTAAGTTCGTAGAGATTCTTCTTAAGTATAGTGTTAGATATTAATCGTGGATAACAAGTGGTAAATAAACGGAGTAGTTTTAACCTTGCCATAATCCTTGAATTTTTATGTTTCAGTCTCACTAGTGTTTTAGCAAGCGAAGAGTAATTCGTAATATCTTAAGGTGTTTAGCATGGAATTTAAACGAGAAATCATTTCCAAATACCAACGAGATATTTTTCACGTTTCGTCCACAGTGTAGATATTTGTCAGAAAGATATAATTTTCCGTCGTGAATGAGGCAGCGATGTTAAGATGTTGAATTAAAAGAAAGCTCGCGGTTGCACATTTACTCGTCGCATAAAGAAAGAGAGAAAAGCAGTCCGTAGAGATAAAGAGCTTAGCTTAAACACGGAGTTCCAACGGCTCAATTACGTTAAGTAATTGCAATGCACCCCAGGATCTCTAATTGATCCGTGCACTCGTGTCACGTGGCCAATTCGAGGAAAAGAAAACGGCGCGTTAAGTGACTGCGATGAAATGTAAAATATGCTTGTTAACGCGATAGGCCACCCAGGGGTTGGGAAACGAAGCAGTAGGGGTGGAAACGGAAGGGAGAAGCATAGCTCGCAGCCCCTTCTGCAGCAAGATGTTGGTAAAAAAGAAATGGAATAAAAGGGTGGTAGGTACGTGGAGAAACTCGTTGGTAGTTTTTATTAGGAGACCGTGTAGCTTTCCCCTTCCAACTGTCCTATTCGCTGTTCTGTCTGCAACACCGTACAATTGCGCGTTTTTCTACTTTCAAATGGTAATACCGTGTCTCGGCGAACATATATTATATGTAGGTAGGTATAGTAAACGTGTGTAAAATTTACATGAAAATATATTTTTTGAATTTATAGCGCCAGTGTGCGGTATTCTAGCTTTTCTCTTTGAATAGTATTTCTTTAAATAACTTAAATAAATAGTAGGATTTCTTAAATTTATAATATTATAGTTTCTAATATAATGGAATAAAATAAAAGGAAATATTCTATTAGGAAGTATATTCTGTCCTCTTTTTATTTCTTTTATTAATAATACACGTTACTGTGTAAAGTTCTATGAGAAGTCGTATTGTACGGTAAAAGGATAGGCGAGATGTAACAATCGCTTCGCAAGACGTCTAAAATAAAGAAGAGAGGTAACAACGTAAAAAAAAGTATGAAAGAGAAAATCTAGGATACGGGAGATACAGCAGATACAATGAAAAGAAAGTAGAGAAAGGATATAAAATCGTGGGAAAATATATAAAAAAGAAGATGTATAAAAATATGTAAGAAATAAGTTCGACAAAAGTAAATGAAATAAAGCCGTGCGCAGATAGTTTTCATAGCAACTCTGTGAACAAGTGTAACAACCAAGATCTAATTTTTCGCTACGAATGATAAATTAAGCAGCAAACTCTTCGACGCGTATCCATTAAATGTATCTACGATCCAACCACCTCTAATTTTCACTCGAAGTATTTTATCATCACGATGAATAATTCCAGAATTCGAGATTGCAATCGTCAATGCAAGATTCAACGATTGGAATATAATTATTCCAAGACCAATGATTCACCAGGGCGAAATTTCAAAGCTTATCGTATCGCAATTACGAGAAACTCGTAATAATTCGCTCGAGAACCATCAGAGAACATAAACTAGATATCGACGTTATAAAATTTACCGCTGGACGCCAGGTTTTCGCGCTTTACGACGCTGTGTCTGGTCCAAATTAACGACGAACGTTCCATCCAATTTACATTTGTGAAATTCTGTTCACAGTTCGCTCTATCGATCCACTTGTCGTCCCTCGAGTTCGCGTTTTTTTATTTTTTTTTTTTTCTTTTTTAATTCCGTGCGTAACTTTCTAAATTCGTCACTTCGCGGATTCAAGTTCGTAAGCTCATTCGAATAGCTGAAAGAGGCCACATTCGTTTCAAGTTTCTTTCACCACGTTTTTGATGTTTTTGACGTTTGCGGTCTCTTTGTCGGCCTCTTGGACCGAACTATTTCTTTAACCTTTTATTATGTCGTAATATATTAGTTATAAAATAGCGTTCTACATTGCTACGAGCGTTTTAAAAATATAATAAAACCCTTTAGAAGGTATAGATCGATGTCGACGTTTGAAACATTTTATTCAAATTCGTGGCAAATTTAACACTTTGACTGCCACGTTGGCCATTGACCGGCCACAGATTCTCCTGTGACGCCACGGTGGTCGTTGGTGACCCGAACGCTTGAACTTATTACAATTGTAAAAATTGTATGAAAATTGGCAGTTAGGGGATTTTGAATATAACCGATAAATAGAAGATTGACCCGTTGAACAATTCAACATTTTTATTAGAACATCAGAAAAAAAAATGAGAACAAATCTTGCATCTAACGGTGCACTGTGTTCGCATCCACATCTTTGAGGGGTAATCTACGAATATTATTATAAACACAGCTTGGAAAATAATCGTAAATGCTGTTTTATAATCGTATAATTGAAGTTAGAAGTGTGCACATACCGTGCTATTATACAGGGTGGTTGGTAACTGATGGTACAAGCGGAAAGGGGGTGATTCTACGCGAAAAAAGAAGTCGAAAATATAAAATAAAAATTTTTCGTTTGAGGCTTTGTTTTCGAGAAAATCGACTTTGAATTTTCGCTCGGTACGCGCGCACTTTATCACGTCTCGTTATAACGGATCTCACGGTAGATCGTTGTCTCGATGGACATTATCGCAGTTTAAGTTTGTTTTTGCCGTAACGGAAGATTAGGAATACATAATGAAATAATACGAAGTAATCGTAAAGTTTATTATTACAAAAGTTGCTGAAAATGTTGCCCATTCTTCCGAACACATAGTACTGCTCTTCCAATTAAATTTCTATGAACACTTTCTGACGTATTCGATTGTTTTAAAGTATGAAAGGCTACAATAATCTTTTCTTTCAATTGCTCGCAACTTGCGATTTCTTCAGAATAGACAAATACTGTTAGTAAATAGAATGAGCAAATACTGTTTACTAATATCTTCTACACGTTTCAACAATATATTCTGCACGTTTTGCTTGCTCCAAAATTACGAATGCGAATGGTTTGTTGAAATAAACTAAGCCTTGTTATAATATGTCGCTATCAAGTGTTAGCAAGGCGCCATGGTGGTCACGCATGACCAGCAATAAGATAAACGGTCCATTGGGGAAGAATATTGTCTTACATCATCAATTTATTATTATTTTGCCATTATATGCTTTGAATAATAAAAATACTGCCGTGAGCAAAACATGTGATTTCGGCGTGGCAGTCAAAGTGTTAATTGAAATTTATTAAAAAATAGCATCCCCTCTGGACAAGCTTCCCAGGTTCATAATCAAAATACGCAATGAAAAGTTAAATGAAGCGAGTAGAATCAACGAAGAGATTATTTTTTCATTCTCGACAATATTATCTGACTCGATTGCTCTGGTACTAAAAATTGTCAACCAGTCGTTTTACGATCGAACCTGCTTTATACAATTTATCCTGAATAATTCTCGATGTGAAAGTTAAATATGAAAATTCAAATTCAACCTAAATTCTCTCACATTTTTGCAATCTTCCTGCGTTGCATCACAATGATAATCTGTCATCATCATATATCACGGTATATGATATTTTAATACACGAAGAGACAAGATCTACAAAAAAGAAGACAAGGTTCGATCAATCAGCGTACGAAAGATCGAAGAACGAAAGAAGCTGCAAGCTGTTTTCGCGAGGACAGCAACAGCTAGCTCGTAGAAGGCTGTTTAGACATTTTTATGCGACCTACGTGCAAAGAGGTAGAATTGTTCCGTACAATTTTGCAGGCTGGCAATTTCGAACAGAGCGAAAGGGTCGGCGCGATTACGCCAGGGCTGTTTCGTATTCAGAGTCTCCGTCAAAAACGTTCGAGCCAGTCGTGCGTTTACCGCGATCGAATCGTATGAATTCGTAAAAGGGACGTTTCACGACAAATGGAACGGCGATCGATGCTAATAAATAACTAGCAGCTCACTTTTTGTCTGGATTATTAGATCAGTCGCGATGTCCGTGCTTTTATGTTTTTGAAACACCGTAATCTGTTTTAGGTATATCTTTGTAAAGTAAATCAAATAGATCAACGAGAACCTATGGGTACAATTTGTAACTGCAAAGGATACAATTCGTCATTTACGGATGATGTACGTCACGAAAGAATTACAGTAATCGATCAAGAAAAATCAAGGAAAAAATCTACGAAAAAGATTGAAACTCGTTGCATTTTTGTTTTACAGTAGAAGTAAAATTAGTTGCAATATGCATGCAGCTTGCTATCTTCGACAAATTACAAAGTGTAACTTGCGCGTGACAAATTATAAAGTTATCTGATAACTCGGTAATTTACGTGTGTAACGCAATCTGGCTAAAAATTTCATCAACGTTCAATTTCCAACAAATAACGGGGAAAGAGAAAGAAAATAAATAGAATTTGCACGCAATGAAATGCATACAATTTATCGTCTTCGAGAAATTACAAAGCGTAAAAACCAAAGCGGTGAGAAATCGCAAAGTGTACGATCGAAATTACAAACAGTGGGAAATTACAACTTTATCCAATTCATCTCTCGTAACTTCGCAATTCCAGCAACGTCTAATCTTCTACCAAAAAAAAAAAAAAAAAAAAAAGAAAAGAGAAAAGAGAAAGGAAAAGTAAGAAAGCAGTATAATCTGACATGAAATTTCTCAAAGCCATTACGTACACGAGGTCTAAATCAAGGATCTCGAGCTTTTGTACAGTTGCAAGACCATAATCGGATCGCCAGGACCAAGTTAGAATGGAATCGGTTGAATGCAAAGTAACGACCAGCTGCAATTTTCGTCCAGCTGCTCGAAACGCGACTACGATTTGTATCGAAGGGTAATTTTCCCAGAGAAGAGGAAGTGGAAACAGGCAGGCACGTTCGTCCAGCACGTCAAGCGCAGCACGAGTTACGAGACGCGAAATGAAAGAGCCAGGCAAATCCGATTCCACGTACGTCCTAACCCTTTTTCTTTGCTTTTGTTCTTTCACTTCGCTCTACCCGTCCATCTTAGCCGCCACCTTTTCTCATTCAGGCGCCAACGTAAGTCACAGTCGTGTAACGTACCGTTGAAACGCACACCGATTCTCATACATTGGCTTGGCAACTAAGTGATTGCGGATTTTGTCATTAGGTGGTATTGACAAAATCCGCAATCACTTAGTTTCCAACGCAATATGTAATTGGTGTGAATCGTTGACAACGTGTGGTCTATTGAGACTGCGATTTTTCGATTCTGGACGACCGATTATTCCGTGAACAGAAATTCTGTCACCGATAACGATGAAATATTATTAGATGGCGGACTTTTATGTGCTTATGGGAAATTTAGAAATGTGAAAATGCTCATAATAACAGGCAATATCAATACGTCGAAAGGGGAACACAAGTAACATTTCTTACGATATTTAGTGGGTTTAACGATCTTCTGCGAAGGTTCAATTTCTTAAATTATGTTTGTAAAGATGTAAATTTGCGTAAATATCCGTAGACTGATTATTACATCTATGACAAAGTTAAAAATATTCCATCGCAGATAATTGTTATTGATAATAAGAAAAAAAAAGAGAATTTTGCCTATGATAAAGATGCTGTCTTTAATTACGTCTAATTTTTGAAGCTACGAGTGTATTTTAGCTGTAAAATATTCGCAAGAGTATCTGGAAATATTTCATAAGAAATGATGGAACGATGGTGATATTATCAAAGGAACTAAAATAACGATAACTTCGATGTTGCTGCTGGTAAGTATATTGTAATTATACTAGGAACGACATTGTAAAAAGCGTTGGCGACAGGCGGTGTAATCTACCGCGGAAGACGGCCACGCTAGACGAGAGTACTTGCACGAAATGTGCGGCTGTCAGAGAGTTAAGTACAGGTAATTTAAAGCTAATATTTAAAACACCTGCTGCAAGGTAGCGATGACGAGGACTTAAAACCCGTACAAAATATACAGACACAGTTAATCATTATATAACGATAATTTCCATGATAGTAAAACTACTCTTGAGCGAAACTAGTCGCAAGCGAGTACTAGCGCTATGTAAATTAATTCAACGTCTTCAGATATACCTAACTGTAGCAACTACTCCCCAGCTGATATAACAACTCGTAATTATTTTCTTCGTCTAATTGTAATTTTATGCAAATTTCATATATGTCTGTTATGTTTATCTACTGATAAAATTTATATTTCATTAAAAAAGGCACAAAATCGATCTACACGTTTAATAGCAATGCAATGCCATTCCAAATTTATGGAACAATATCACAGACAGAAAAATCGACAGGAAATACGCGAGGAATAAAGCTTAACTTAATTCATTAATTGAATACGTGCACTTTGAACTTTTGTTTAAACCGATCGCGACAGACCATGAAATTATTATCAAACTTCGATCCCACGAAAGATATCTCGGTTTCTCGAACGCATTGCCAAAGATCGTTCTGCATTTCATCGTTATAATATTCAGATCCTTCATTTTCTCGGTTACAATCGCATCCAACTCTCCAGTAAGAAAAGCCACCCTAATTCTCACCTTCCAAGTCGAAATTCCACGTTCCTTCCGTTTTTCCTTTAAACAGCTCACGAAATACGGCACACGTCCCGGGAACGCGTTCCTTTTGTGCGAAACGTTTTCGCGAACAAACAACAAGCGCCTGGAGGAGCGAGGAGAACCCAGTCCATCATCCCTTGGGCGCTCGCTTAAGAGAACAACGAACGTGTTGGAGAAGATAAAAACGATAGCAACGCGAAGAAACGCGAGGTAAATATTTCTATAACTGCTACTTTAACCCAGATGCGCCTATCATATATTTTAATGTGTCCATTGTGAGATTATTTTTGTACATTTTTGGGAAATCCATGGAAAATAGACCGCACAGAATTTCTTCAACTACCAACTACTTTTAACGGACCTGCGGATTTTTTTCTTTCTCAATTATGTCGAATCAAAATCATCCTATTTAACACTTTCACTGTGGGGGTCATCGGTGACCCACGTTCCTTTTACTAAGTCTTTTAGAATAATTAAAAGAAGATAAATTTCATGGACTAAGAAATGTTCAAGTACGTCAATGGCATACAATCAGACAATATTGTCAGGGAAAAAGTGTTCAAAGACCATATAATATTTCGCAAAAATTGTCCGTATCAACACAGAACCAAGTGGAAGCAACGCAGCGATGATAAAATTTCAAAATGTTTCATACAACACGCATAATGAATACATAAAAATAGTCTACGATTAATATCCGAATACCTTAATGAATCACTGTAAATATTAACCCTTCGTGGACAGCGTATTTTCTGAATCGGTTATGCTGACGCCTAATCTTCTTCCCATTGCAAGCTCTCAAAAAATCTGTAAAAATTCTGGAATGCTTACCGAGGTCTTCACTGCTAATCATATCTTAAGTTAGGCGTATAGAATATTCCGTAAGAAAAAGAAAAATCCGTTTCGAAGATACGGGTAAAGTTTCGCTGCGGACCTAGATGACTCAGGTTACCTTCGAAGTGTTAACTATCGTGATCGTCGAAAATCGCAAACTTTGCTCACTGACCGATTTCACGTCCTCGATACGTCCATTCCATCTGCTACATTCTTCTTCGTTCGTCATCCACCTCGATTTAGCCAGGTCCAAATGTCATCTGGTAACTGGGCCTACGATGAAATACGACTGGTTTTTCCCAGGGCGTATTAAGTATGCGGCGGCGCGCTATACCGTGCCGATTAGTATGCCACGAAAATAAACCATCCCGCCGCGCGAAGTTAGAAAAATTAGTTTCATCTACGGTCGGGGCATCTGATATACAGCGCACGCAGCCTTGGCAGCCGGAAGCAGCGGCGGAGGAAGCTCGGAGTCTGGGTCGAGGCGGGTTGCAAAGCCCCGGAGGGCAACAATTGTGCATTCATCGGGCCAAGGGGCTCTAATTAAAACGCATTGTTTATATTCTTTGCAGGAAGCTTCTCTCACCCTCGTGGCTCCTCGCTCCCTAGACGTGCATCGTGCCTCAACCCTCTTCCCAGGGGTTCTCTGCCGCCAACTTTCCCTTTTCCCAATATTCTGGTGATCCAATAGAAAGGAAAGTTAAAAAATTCTTGGAAACGATCAGCAGTAGCTGTTATTATGATCGAAGGCCGAAAAGTACACGTCTGTCGATTTTCTAATTTCAACGTTGCCCGATGATTAGCGCGTTGTTCGTCACAGGAATTGAACTTTGTGTATCGTATCTTGCCCCGAGGGTCGCGATAGATTGAGATACAGGGTGTCTCGTAATAAGTGGGCAATATTTGAGAGAAGAATTCAGTAGCGAGAAGCAATAAAAAAAGCTTCATTCAACGTACGTGGCAACATTCAAAATTCCCCCTTAAAGTGTAAATATTTGTCATATTAATTATTGCCACCGGATTTGATATGGTCGCTGATTTAAATTTGCATTTAACGCGTTCGCTGTAGAATAAGGTTTGCGCTGGATATAATTGTTGTGTTGGATTTAAACATAATTTTCAATGACTCCATATAAGATTCAATGTATTAGGTCATCCGGAAAGTTTCTTTCGTCTTATAATGGATGCGCAACATTTCCCATTTTATATGATTTTATCGAATTACGTATGATCCATTTTGTTCTATCAAAATAAAGATCACAACATTCGACAGATTAGGTTTCACGTTTGTATAAAGATGCATCGTTGTAAAAGACGTGTCTGTAAAATAAAGACACTTCTCGGATAACCTAACAATTGCTATTGGGTTTGGTTTGCCTCCGATGTGACTGTTGTTGAGTTAGGTCAGGGCTTAGTGCAGGTGTCGTTGGATTAGCTTCGGAATGAATATGATTTTCCTAAATTATTTAAATTCTAAATAAATCGTTGCTCTGATTTGAATTCCATCTGGTCGTTATTGGGTTATTTTTTCAAACTAGATTCCACGTTATGTTTTGTATAAAAATTGATTGAAAGACCAGCATCATCTGGTAGTAAAAAATATCCTCGTGAAATCCCATTACGGAAAAGGAATGAAAACACTTGACAGCGGCGAAAGTCCTCGACAATAATCGGTTCTTTGTTCAGGACGAACGTGTATGCGGCTCACCTGAACACGTGACCATAATTCCATCCACGCGGGGGTGACTCGAGGGTGTACTAGCGCACGTACACGTGCGTGAGCCACAGGATCCGAATGGTTGGTGTGCGCGGTAAAGCAAAACACGTGACCGGCTTACGTAACACAGCTCCTATTGTAATGCGCAATGACAACGCCATATATTAGCCTTGGGTTCGGTAGAGACGGTGTTGCTATGCCGTTGCCAGGTACCTCGTGTCAGAATCCTTCGACCGAACCAATGGGATGGCGCCCACTGGTCCAAAGACTCCTCGTCTGCCGACCGAATCGTCCACGCGACTATATTGCGTTTCGTTGGAACTTCATGGAAACATCGTGGCGGAAGTGGACACGGTGCATTTTCGGTGCATCGAATCTTCCAGCTTTTATCGTAGGGTTCAATGTTTCATGCATCGCCGCTATGTCGCGTATGTAGTATTTTGTGCTTGAAGCTAAGTTTGGGTTAGATTTGGGTTGAATTTAAGCAGTTAGCTTCTGACGAATATACTCGTCGTGAAGAAATGGCAATATTTTGAGCTATGACGAGCCCTGTGAGTAATAAAATTAAGAAATAGAACGATCATTTCGTTGTAACTTAATTCTGTATTGTAACATCCACGTACTCTGCGTTTGACGAGTATACTCGTCTTACTCTTTGCCACACATTTTAGGTACACACTTTTCAAAGAGTTCGCAACAGCTGACTGATTAAGTTAATTTCGCAACCGGTTGTTCTCTGAAATGATAACGAGCAACACAGTTAGCGCGGAGGAAACTCTGCAAAGAGGATTACAGCTTTTCAAACGAACAGTTTCAAAATTAAAAGGTCACGCTTCGATTTCGTATAGATTCTCTGAAATATTGTACAACTAGTAGCGTATGGGAAGGATTACAAGGGAAAATTTGAGTTAGGTTTGACATTTTCCAATTCGATCGATGAATGTTCCATGCGCCGTCGCTGCCACGCATAGCGTTTTGTTTGAATAAAGTCTGCATTAAATTACCCGAAAGAATATCAAACTAGCGTCGAGGAGATTCCAGGGAGGAAAGAGTGCGATAAGAGTTTACAATTTTCTGACGTAGAGATTATGTTCTTACCCAAGACAATATTATTTTATAGCCATACGAAGAAAATGATGAAGATAATGACGAAGATAATGGTAGAAATAATTTATTAAAAAAGAAAGAGAGAAATGGAAAATACATGTTTCGGTTGAATTTAGAATTCCAATAGTTTCTGTTGATATTTCGTACACGATGCTAATACCGTGCACTGAAGAATGTCGAATCGCTCGATGATCTCTGTAAGCATATCGTTGAAGAGTCTTGATATGCTGCCTCTATTCTGTAGATTAATATACATTAATATTTAGTACATAACTTTTCTCCTCGTAATTCGTTCCAAAGTCGCTGCATATGCGTTTTAGAATATTTCACAATATTACCATTACGAGATTATGATTCTAAATACGCTGAAATGTTCGCAGGCTGCTATATGTAACGTGTAAATACTGCGATACTGTGGAAATGAAGATAAAGCTTCGTATAAAAGAATATGCGAATATGTAGTCGAGAATATCAGTGGCGTGAGGTACTTTTCGTGATTTCTGACAGATTAATGACTACCTTTTTTTTTTTTTTAGAAGGATTCAGTAGAGTAAACGCTACGAAAAAATAATCCTCATTGTTGAGAGAGAGCGTAGATAATTATCGTAATGTATCATACATCGGATATAGTATTTGATACAGAGAGAAATGCGTATTCTTGATTACTAGGTCGGATACATCGCGCTCATTAACAAAATCAATTCGCCTTTATTAATACGAACCGTTTATTCGAACATAGAAATATTCTTGTCTCTTCGTGTTAATTAATTATAATGAAACATTCTCGATGCCTCGACAATCTTCGAATACCTGGCTGAAACGTGCGCCGGAGCTGACCTACTTGTACCATCGCAATTTCCATAAATTGCAATAGAGAATTCCGTTGATTTTAGCGTAGAATCGTGTGCCAAACGGAAGCATAATATCGATGGAACCGTGCGGTTCAAAGAACCGTTACATTTTTTAATTCTCCTATCTTGGAAATTTGAATCCTTGAAATTTGAAACTTTGAAACATGAGTCTGAAATTCTAGCCCTTGAGATTCGAATGTTCGAAAGACCAATACTCGAAATTTGAGTCTTTGAAATAGCGATTCTTGAAATTCGAGTCTTCGAAATACGAATTCTTGAAATCTACGTTTTCGATGATTGAATCTTCGAACGTGCAGACTTCGAAATTTGTACGCTCTAAATCCGAGTTCTTCCACCTGTTCTCTCTGATTGCTAGCGATCTCTATCGACTTTCATGTAACACAAAGTCATTTTATCTCCGCAACAAAACTGCGAAAATTTCCCATTTACCTAGGAACATGGAAATACGTTTTGCTACGAGGCGCTTGTTAATTTTCCGTTATGCTGTCGACAGCTGCACGAGTTACGCAACTCTACAATATTCCGCAGTATTCGGATAACCAGATGTTATTATCGGCGATAACAGCTAGATGACAGTTTCTTGTCACCTAGGATGAACCCACAGACCCGTTTCAAACGTTTGGAAAGCCAGGCTCGTTACGCGAAGCCTCCAAAGTATGCCGAATGTCGAACCGTGTTCGACACCAGTAGGAACGAGCTTCCGTTTCAACGTCGAACTTCGCAGCACGCGAATATCCTGCTGTTTCTCGAAACAACGATAACGATAACGACGCCAACCTATCCCCTTTCTCGTCGTATCGAACATACGGTTCTGCTGTATACACCTACAAAACAGACAACCAGAATTTCGCGAGAGAAAGTCGATAATCTGAGCGCGTACGAACGATATTCTTCGCCGAGAATGAATTTACTTTTATCTACCAGTCGAACTGTAAACGTTGCGTTTTGATATTACGAACAGACACCGGTTTGTACAAAGCTGCGCTTCGCGACATCGTCCCGAACCAGAGATTTCACGGTGTCGTCGTGTCAACTTAAATCGTTTAGAAAGTTTTCTGCACTTTCTGTAGACTCGTCTCAGGTAAATATCGTACAGTGGCTGATGAAAATATTCCAGCACCTGCAGAAACTTTTTTCGTTGTGCGCGTTATACGTGTTAATCTCTTCGGGTTAAGGTATTTCTTCTGAACCATCGAAGAGTCAGAAAGCAAATAAAAATGGATTTTTAAGTAAACTTAGAGAATGGTATAAGATGGGTTTATTGAAAAATTATTCGATATAGAATAATACGGAATAAAAGAAATTCCTATGAAATATTAATTATCTTGAATTGGTAAATGTTCGTCCAGAAAGGACGATTTAAAATAACGTCGGTCTATCTTTATGTTCCTGTACTCATTGGTAAAAACAGGACACCCATTTCTCGGATCCTTTGTAGTAAAAATAAAGGATGTATATTCTGAAGTAAAAGACATCAAGGTGGCAAAATACTGACATTCGCGGACGACACAGCTATACTAGTCAGGCACACTAATCCAGAAACAGCAGTTACATTACTACAAGAGCACATCAGAAAAATAGAAAAATGGCTACAAGATAAACAAATAAAAGAAAACTTCGGTAAATGCAACCATATTACATTTACACTAAGAAAATAGAAACCACCAAATATCCAATTGAATGACATGCACATAAGCCAAACGAGGCAAGTTAAATACTTAGGACTCCACTTAAACACACAACTTACGTGGAAGCAACATACTAAATCAATTGTAGACAAAATACGGATAAAAAGAAAACAAGTGTATTGGCTAACTAGTCGAAATTCTAAACTAATTTGCACGTACGGAATACCACTATGGGCGACAGCAGCAATGAGCCACATAAATAAACTAGAGTCGCTACAGTCGAAGATACTGAGAAGAATAGTGAACGCCCCATGGTATGTCAGAAACGAGGATACGCGCAAAGACTTAAAAATAAAAACGGCCAAAAAAGAAATCGCCAGATACGCAGAAAAATACAAGGAAAGAACAGCAACACATCGAAACCAGCTGGTTGCTGAAGCGAGCAAAACTCTCATAGAAAGAAGACTAGAAAGAAAACACCCCATTGCCTTCACTAAAGATATAAAATAGTCAAACTCGAAGATGGTATCCGGCTGGGAATAGCCATACGCATGTTATTTAACAATTAAGTTAGAAAAATTTACCAAATGTCCATCTGGACAAATTGTAAAGTATAAATTAAATAACAAAAGGGAGAAAACACCCTGCTGACTTGACTAAAAAAATAAAATAGTCAAACTCAAAGATGGTATCCTGCTGGGAATAGCCATACACATGTTATTTAACAATTAAGTTAGAAAAATTTACCAAATGTCCATCTGGACAAATTGTAAAGTATAAATTAAATAACAAAAGGGAGAAAACACCCTGCTGACTTGACTAAAAAAATAAAATAGTCAAACTCGAAGATGGTATCCTGCTGGGAATAGCCATACACATGTTATTTAACAATTAAGTTAGAAAAATTTACCAAGTGTCCATCTGGACAAATTGTAAAGTATAAATTAAATAACAAAAGGGAGAAAACACCCTGCTGACTTGACTAAAAAAATAAAATAGTCAAACTCGAAGATGGTATCCTGCTGGGAATAGCCATACACATGTTATTTAACAATTAAGTTAGAAAAATTTACCAAATGTCCAGCTGGACAAATTGTAAAGTACAAATTAAATAATAAACGGGAGAAAACACCCCATTGACTCACTAAAGAAATAAAATGGTCAAAGTCGAAGATGGTATCCCGCTGGGAATAGCCATACACATGTTATTTAACAATTAAGTTACAAAAATTTACCAAGTGTCCATCTGGACAAATTGTAAAGTACAAGTTAAATAATAAAAAAACTTCGCTGGATTTCGTCTCATCAAAGTATAGAATGGAAAGGAGAAATCGCATGTATCGATAACTTTCTCCTATATTGCTCGAGTTTAAGATAGTATATAACGTTTGGGTTTATTGGATTTTCTCGCCATTCGCAAGTCGCACGATGAAACCACCGCGTTTATTACATCCTGATTTATTACACCTCGCGTCTAAAGTCTCGCGTCCTATCCACTTTCTTTCAGCCCTCCGTTCTTCGTTCGCAGGCTCTTCTCGACCCGCGAATCGAGATTGGAGCACGTGTTTGTCGGATGCTCGAGTTGCAGAAGCTGTCGTGGCGACAGCTTGGGGGTAGAGGGTCGGAGGCGGTAGCGAGTGGAGTAAGACAATGCCGGTGTATCCGAGGCGAGGAAATGAGATTTATATTAATTTCAACAGCCGTCGCGCTAGAACAGCCGACGTCGACGACGCTCGTTTCCCTCCCCCACCCTCTTCTTGCTATCTTTCGAAACCTGTCAGCTTTATCCTATCGTTGTTCGCGTACACGTTCGTGCCAAATGTACATATTATGTAGCAATACGGCTGAGAAAATAGTAAATCGTAAGACACCATAATTTCTTGATACACTGCAATTTAATTTAGAGAGCTGCAAACAGCTGTTTATGTAAAATATTTCATCAGATTGATAAGTTCACTTCAATTTATTCATTCGTTCGTTTTATTACGTTGTCCGAAAAGTTTCTTTCGATTTATGAGGAAATAATAGACGCACAACGTTTTTTTGTTTTATATAATTTTGTCGAATTACGTGCAATCTATTTTGTTCTGTTGAGATAAACACCGTGACATTCCACAGATTTGGTTTCACCTTTGTATGAATCAAAAACTCTAAGATCCTTAAAGATGCACCTTGGTATGTTACCAATGAAACAATACATCGCGACCTTAAGATACCTACAGTTAAAGAAAAAATATCCAAATTCAGTAAGAAATATAACATAAGAATTAACAACCACCAGAACCCACTAGTTACTCAATTACGTGACACGACGGATCAGATCCGCAGGGTAAAAAGACATTACCTTTTAAACTTAAACGTTAGATTCAGCTAGAACCAAACATGCGATAATCATTTATTATTCAGAATAGTTTTACTTATAATTCTCAATGAGAATTGATTATAAACTACTTCCAAATAAAAAAGAAGAAAAAAAGATTTGTATGAAGGTGCATTGTTGTAAAAAACACGTTTGCGAAAGAAAGACACTTTTCCGACAACCTAATATTTATATCTAATTTCATATGTAACTATGGCTAATTGTAAGTTAATTAATAAGACCAGATTCGATGAGTGGCTGACAGAGGTGAAGAGAGAAGAGGGAAATTGTGATGGAACGAGAATAAATAACGAGAGACTTAATTTTAAACAAAATGTATCACACGCGTATGAAGATGAGAGGACACAAACAGCAACTTTATTTCTTGCTATTTTCAACGATTATCGATGGATTATTAGAAAGTTCAAAGGCTAAAGAAATTGTAAGCATCCGAAGAGAATGTAAAGAGACAATACGAATTTTTAAACAAAAATATAAACAAAAAACGATTAAAGAAGTATTCTCGTTTAATTTGGTAAAGTAACGCTATTTCGCCTAGATGATCATTCAACGTGGATAGTTCAAGGTGTAAAACGCTTTTCCCATCTCTTCTTTCAACATTTTCATAGCATATCGAGAAATCGAATGGCTGGAAAGTTTGCAAAGCTGCGAATCGAAAACTAGAACGCGGCTTCCCCGTTTATCCTCCGTCGAGAATTAAAGGGGAGCTCGTTTCCACGAAATCATTGCCGCGTTTCCGATACACTTCAACGCAGGAAATTGCTGTTTCCCGAAGCATATCGTCACTGTGCTTGGTCGTTCGACGTGAATAGCTGTCGTTGAATAAAAACAGTATCGCCATGATACGCGTGGTTAACAGTAACTCGTTTTCCTTACGGAACAACGTGATTTGTGAAAACACGACTGAACGATGCGACGTATAAAAGTGCTAACGTAGGATAAACTGCACGATGTTGCTACTATATCGTCCTTTACATATCGCAACACTCCTACCAAAGTGATGCAGCTCGAAAAATCTACGTGAAAAAGTTATAGAAACATTCCTCCATCAATGAACGAATAAGTACATGCATCTTTTTATTTTTGTAAATTTATAGATAAATTTGATGAACAAAACAATGCGCAGTCATATTTGGGGACAGTCGTTTGCATTTTCACGTTACGATTTGACGAAGTCGGAGAAAGCTTCCGAAAGCTCTGGTTAGAAGATCCTACAATTTGACGAAGATTTATTCAAATATATGTTCGTATATACAGTGAGAATCGTTTTGTTACTGAATTGTTCTATTATTAGATAATCTGTCTGCAAATTAGTAATTAACTCAATAATTCCTACGCACGAAACACGAAAGAAAATTGGTGAATAATACTACGTAATATTACGTGATAAAGGAAATAGGAAACAGGGTTACATATCTTGTCGGGTGATAAATAACCGCGTAATTAATTAACGCGTGCTCTTTCAAACGAATTTTAGCTGACGTTGTGGCAAATCCACTGTGTATAATAATCGAGAATCGACGCTTTCGTGCCGCGCATAGTTCGCGGATAATTGATACGCCGTCAAGTTTCCTGGTGGCATTATGTATTCGCGCGTTCGCCAGCTAGAAACCCCATTTTCGGCCCAAGTTAATTACACACCGACCGACTGCTCCTGGAATTTATCGAAAATTAGTCCTTCTGCTGGCGTACGATACGACTTAGTCCCGTGTTCAAGCTGCCATGCCGCGATCTCGTTGATCGAGTCACGATAATGACTCTGCCGATTGCACCTTTATCACAGGGAAAAATGATTTCCAGGTTGAAATGTGGGTGCTGGACGTGAACGTTTATTAAATAGCAGATCGATGCGTGTGATGCAGTTTGAGTAAAAGTTTCATGGCAGTAACGTGTAGCTTTGCAATCTTTTTCAATGATCAAATTCCCTTTGCGTTGTTCTAGATCGAATAGAAATCATTAACTTACTACTTTGACAGTTCAAAGTTCCAAATTTTAGAGATTAAAATTTCCGGAATTGAGAAGTATCAGCGATACAAATTTCAGAAGATGAAGTATTTAAATTTCCATCGTTGGAAAATTAAAAAATCCCAATTTTTCCAATTTTAATGCTATCTAAACACTTGTCTGATCTCTTAAAGTATCATTAATGTTTATGTACATTATTTATCATAATGTAATGGGTCCCACTTCAAGGAAAACGCCGCATCTTCTCCAATGTTTAATTCTCTTAGTCCTCGAGGCCATTGAGTATGGTTTAGCAGTAAATTAATTTCAAAGGCCTGTCAGCTGCATAGTCTTCTCTACGAACGTGCCTTGCACAGATGGTGCAGCCAGTTTTTCGCAATTACATAAATACCCATAGGCTCATGGCTTCGCAGCTCTTTTGCAAAGTAACTGCCAACGTGCGGATCTGGATTAGCATACACATTGTACTTATACTTAAACTTACGTAACCGTTTGAACCGCAGGGATCTCTGAAAAAACAGGATCGAAAAATCCCGAACAGCGCTATAGCGCTTGTCTTAATCGACAACAAATACAAGGGATAGCGGGGTCTCATAGCAGTGGAAATAAAATTTCAAAATGTAACGCACGTATAATAAATTCATTGAAGATTGTACGCGATATCTGATGCTTACGTCAACTACTGTGTATGTCTGGAGTCGCGTAAATAGCAGGTTCACGCTGGTCAAGAGGCTTCGAACTCTGGAATTCGAGCAGGTCGACTAACTCGAAAGAGATCTTTTCTTTGCTCTTTTCTCGAGCTGACCCGGTGACGCGGCGCGTCGTGCCGTGCTGAACTTCGTCATCGCAAACACGATAACCAGAGCGGAGGATGATCAAAGCGGACGGTGCTCTCGTTGAAAAGGGAGAGGAGACATTGCCGGCGACCTCGGAGGCTTAATTTTTCACGCAAAAAGCGCCGTGCGGCGAAATCTCTAAAGGAACGGAGGGGACGTTACATTGTAACGCTTTTCGCGCGACAGCCCTTTCGCGCGACAGCCCTTTCGCGCGGAAATGTCCCCATTTCCTCTTGGAATCTTTGTCCCGGAACAGCCTTGTCAACGAACTGGGACGACCAACGAGCCGACGTTGCTTGATCTTTGCTTCCAATATTATTGTAGTTACATTCGCGATGTAACGAGCCGGTGAATCGAAGCATCGAACCGCGATACGAATCGACGTGATAATTTTTCAGTGAGTAAACGAACGTATTCGAATATTTCTAAAAACGTAATCGAAGCTTCAGTCGATCGAATCGATTTATCCTAAATTCCTATCATTCCATTCGCGAATAGAAAATAATAATTCTGCAAGGAAAATCGACGAGTTGTCGACTGTGTGAACTCCGATTATACGAACTATTTGTCCTCCGACAAATCCAGACAAATGAATTTCTATGATATATATGTAAACTCCCTAGAGAGTTCAAGTGCGATAGGGACTTTCTTTGTTTCACGGACAGACCGACTTTCTTTGTTTTACGAACAACCATTTTGAGAGACGCTCAGTTTCCCAAACAGACGGACAGTCATTTTAGAGAGACGCTCATTTTCCAAACGCACGGACAGAGAGCAACAGCAGAGATAGACAAGACCATAGCAGAGAGAAGAATTGTTTAAAACATTGAAGATCGACGAAGAAAGACCGGCAAGCTCAGGACGTTGAAGATCGATTCTCGGTTTTCAGGTAGACACTGCACAAAACTCGTTATTTATTTAAGTATTACTGTTATTAATTGTTATTTACTCCTGTATTTTATTTACACATTTCCATAATAAACTCGATTTTCAGACTTCAGAATCGATCCTCTGAATTACCACGTGATAACGATCTTACATATAATGTCGTGTTCACATTAGAATTTTGGGCGCGTATCAATTCTTCATTTGAATTTGCCATCGTTTTGCAAACAGAAATTATATTTACACGTATAACTATGACTTTTTTTTTACAAAGTTTAACGATTAATAAGTTTAACGAACGCTGTTAACAATATTCTTGGGTTCAAACGAATCCACGGTCAACGGGGAAAACTCTTTGTAGAATAGATTATATTTTTCCTGAGACACAAAATGACGTTAGCTGTGACGCTCGATTACTTTCTGACTGGCCACACGATATCAGTAAACTCTCCAAGGAGATCACAATAAAAGACTGACACGATCACATTTGTCAATTACATATTGATCAGGGATATCAACAAAATTCCAGGCGCCGTTACTAGGCAGACCCGCGTAGAGCCGACATTGCACCTGGCCGGGGCTTGTTTGTTAATACAGCGTGTCCCTCAATATCGGTACTTCTTCTGTCAGGTAAAAACGTTCATCCCGTGACCGTGGCTACGTTCAGCGACCAGTTGTGTCACCTCGAGCCCAAGTATTGGGGTTCTTTCCAAAATTCCAAAAGAAGCCCGATGTCCCTACATCTCCGACATATATATCATTTGTATTAGACATTTTTAACACTTTGACTGCCACGTTGGTCATTGACCGGCCGCAGATTCTCCTGTGACGCCACGGTGGTCATTGATGACCCGAGCGCTTGAACTTCATACAATTGCAAAAATTGTATGAAAATTGACAGTTAGGGCATTTTAAATATAACCGATAAATGGAAGATTGACCCGTGGAACAATTCAACATTTTTATTAGAACATCAGTAAAAAAAATGAGAACAAATCTTGCATCTAACGGTGCACTGTGTTTGCATCCACATCTTTGAGGGGTAATCTACGAATATTATTATAAACACAGCTTAGAAAATAATCGTAAATGCTGATTTATAATCGTATAATTGAAGTTAGAAGTGTGCACATACCTCGCTATTATATATAGAACGAGCAAATACTGTTTACTGATATCTTCTACACGTTTCAACAATATATTCTGCACGTTTTCCTTGCGACGAAACAACGAATGCTAATTGTTTGTTGAAATAAACTAAGCCTTGTTATAATATGTCGCTATCAACTGTTACCAAAGCGCCACGGTGGTCACCCGTGACCACCAATAGGTCCATTTGGAAAGAATGTTGTCTTGCATCGTCAATTTATTATTATTTTGCCATTATATGCTTTGAATAATAAAAATACTGCCGTGGCGTTCGGAGCGAAACATATGATTTCGGCGTGGCAGTCAAAATGGTAATCGATTCTAGCGTGTCGTTATATCGTAGATAAAATGCTACACCGAGGTTGTCAGTGAAAAATACTTAGGCGACAACGTGCCGATACAATCGAACGACGTCCATCTTACAGACAAAACGGAAACAAAACGACGAACCTGGTTAACCGTGCTTTGTTCGTCTCTCGTTTCGAGGCACAGCTACGCTTTCGTCGTTCGTTTTCCCTTGCTCGTGTCCCGCCTCTTTTTCACCCCGGAAACCGCGATTCCGTCAGCGGCGCGACGCCCGATTTAATTCCAACCGTGCAAGGGATTAAACGGACACCCGGGAAAAATCACGGAGCTGCTATTGCCGCTGCTGCTGCTGCTTCATCCACAGGCTGGCTTTACGAACTTCGCCCGGCCCTTCTCTCCAATAACTTGCGCGCTAGGTAGACAAATGGAACGTGAAATTCCGCTTACGGAGATTAAACGAGTGCGTTCACGGAATATTGAGATTCGCCGAGCGAATTGCAAAAATGTTTGCAAGTTCAACCGTTTAATTAACCCCTCGCGGTTTAACCCTTCGCTTTCATTCGCGTTATCGTCTCCCAGTACTGCAGATTTCTAGAACTTCGCGTAGAAATACGTATCGAAATAGGTTTCGATACGCTTTTCGTAGGCGACCTGAATTTCAGATGCGATTTGTGTTAGAATTGTAGACAACGAAGGCTACTCAATGTGTAACATCGATTCAATTTCGAGCAACGGTGTTGTGAAATTATCGGCGATATGGGACACGAAGAGGACAAACGTATCTCTTTAACATCCTTCTTATATACAGTTGTTCGAAAAGTTTCTTTCGTTTTAGGAGGAAATAATAGACGCACGTTTTTTGTTTTATATTATTTTGTCGAATGATCCATTTTGTTCATTTGGTTTCAATGGCTCATTTGGTTTGATTTGGTTTCACCTTCGTATGAAACGTTGTTATAAAAAACACGTTTGCGAAAGAAAGACACTTTTCGGACAACCTAATATAATAATTCCTAATTCGTAGCCTAGCCTAATTCGTAGGCTATCAATTTGATTACCAATTTTTCGTATACCGATAACAAGTAGCAATTTGTAAAATACTTGCAGCATCTCACAATCTCTTAGCCAAACCTCTAACCATTTATCGTGCAACCTTTTTCAATCGACTGTCGCTTTAAAGAAGAAAGCAAGAAAGTGTCAGAGAAGATCGTTAACGACAGACACCACCGACGGAAGATAGCTTCGAGAGTGTGCAAATTCTCGAGACGTCTGCCACCCTTTAAGAAGTCCGTAAACGTCGATAAATACATAATGAAATGGAAGCTGCACGAGGGCCGTCATCCGAATTACTTATTCACGACACCTGTTACATAACGAAGTAAGAGAGTCGGCCAGCAGTAAACAAGGATTTCTTTAATTAAGCAACCGGACGGATGTTCCTTCGGTGCCTGTTTCTTCCGGTTCCCTCGGCAGACAGGCGAGACTTTATCTACTACCCTCTGTCGTCCTCCTTCTCTTCTCTTTCGACTCCTCAACCCCTCAACCTTCGCCTCTTGTTGTTCGGCACAGCCAAAGCCTAGATAAGGGACGCTGCGAGTTATTTACGTACGGCTGTATTTGGAAGTACAACAGGGATGACGCGGGACAGTGGAAAGGGGTTGAAAGAGGTTGGAAGGAGGACCAGTCGCCTGAACAGAGCACAGACACGTCCCATGTGGGTTCCGTTAATTAACCGAGTCTACCGAGTTCTATTTCTCGCGTTATACGACGTCCAAATAAAATATATAAGAGAACATGAAGTGATTCGTTGCGAGAGAATAGGAAGAAAATGTGCAGGGTGTCTCGTGCAACTAGCACAGGACTGTAATTCTATGAAAATAAAAGATGGGAGAGAATTTTGTTTGATGGACTTGAATGGTCTTGAACGTAGCACGATTAGGCGTGTATCGTTTAATTCAATATGTTTGTTCGTTAGATTCAATAGAATCTAGGAATTTCCCTTGTCTGAATGAGGAGTAGTAGGTCGACTGTAGGACTTGCATTCGCGAGGAAGTTCAGGGACACGTGGACGTGAGACGCGTGGAGAACGCACCGTTGACGTCAAGAAGATGGATCGCCTAACATAAATTCACTGGCCACCACGCGTGTAATCTTCCCGAGATCGTAAACATGGTTGGTCGATGCATTTGCATATTAATATGTCGAAGTGGTTGGCTGACGTGTCAAGAATACTCTTATTCCACTTGCAAACGTAAACATGGCGAAAAGGAAAAATGTAAAAAATTGAAGATTAAGAATGTAAAAGATTGAAAAGATCAAACAGAAGGTAAAAATAATTTTACGCTTGTATTAAACATTAATTAAATTCTCTTGATAAAACATTCTCTCGTTTTATTTTCGAAGGTGAACAAAATCACCAAAGAAGAAATTAGGAAACTTAAACAATTTTTTTTTTTTTAATTAAACGAGACGTAAAAATGATTTTAAGTATAGAGAAAGAAAGGAAAAAAAGAATAGAAGAAAAGAAGGAAAAGAATCGAGCTAACGAACAAATTGGAAATAAAGCGAGTGGCTCAGGCGAAAGAATGTTGCAATTTCGATCGCGTGAGACAACAGAATCGGTGAAGAAGCTGTTCCATTCGTTACGTTGATTACGTTCTTTCGAGCAAACTCTAATTTGCATCCGCGAGACGGTTCCCCTTATTTAAATCCGCCTCGCCGCTTCGACGAACTCGATTCAATTCGTAAAGACAACGAACGCCTCCTTTCCCTTTCCTCGCCTCTTCGCTTTCCTTTTTTATTTCTCCTTTTTTCGTCGTCGAGTTCACCGCCACTCTAAAAGATTAATCGTAGCTACTTGAAGCATTTGTACGTTCGTTTCCTTCTTCTTCTTTTTTTTTTATTTTTGTTTTAACTTGGCAACTTTTGACGGCTGTCGTTTAAATCGATGGAAGTACTTGGTGGATACACCAAGGACTCGATACATTTCGTGAAATTAATATTCAGTTATTTCGTAATACTTAATAACAGATTTGTCTGGCTCTAGTCTACGCTCAATTTGACATCAGAAGTTTTCTGTAGTTTAAACTCGTTGTCAGCATGATGAACGATTGTAAAATCTGAACTCATTGTCAGCATGATAAATTTGCTGCATCCATTTTGATGTCAACTCGCAAGTTCAAAACGATATTTCAAATGATCATTTATGTTCTTGCGATTAGATTGAAAGTGACATTAGAGTGACAGAAGAATGACAATCTAACGTTACAAATTTTCTGTCAGTATTTCAGTTCCAATTCAAAAGTTCGATACGCATCTCGCAAGACAATTGATATTCTCTGGAAGTAGACCGGTAAACGGCGACGTAATTCACCTAAATGCTTTCCTACTCTCCTTGATACCAGCCATTCCATAAATTTTCTTAATACCGTTCAGGAAGAATAAATAAATTAAAAAGAATCCTATGAAAAATACGACATAAACAAATTAGTCTGCTAATCGTCCATCATCGTCCTAAAATTAATTAGACCAAGGGGGGTCTACCTTGATAAAAGACAAAAAAGATCGGATTACAAAGGATCATAATCTATCTTCATTCTGTAACTTCCTTTAATCCTTGCTCTAATTCTTCCAAACTCTTCCTATTTTCATCGCGATATTCACCGACTCGTCAATCACCTAATTTTCCACCTATCGATTCCCTTGAGATCATCTGATAGAGGAACGAGTAGATGAATTTGTAATAGAAATATATATTGAAGCAAGTACAGGTACAGGTATAGTGTATGCTGATGCAGATCCTCACTCTAGCAGTGTTACGTTGCGATAGAATATGATAAGGAGCAGGTTGATATTAGGTTGTCCGAAAAGTTTCTTTCGTTTGATAAGGTGATAATGGATGAACAACAATTTCTGTTTTGTATTATTTGATTGAATTAGGCATGATCCATTTCGTTATATTTCTATTATTACGTTCGTGCATAATTCAATAAACTAATATAAAAGAAAAAACATTGTGCGTCTATTATTTCCTTATAAAACGAAAGAAACTTTTCGGACAACCTAATAGAACGGCATAAGAATTTCCGCAACTGTTGAAATTGAATATTTACGTATAGGAATAGGTGAGATCGATCGAAGCGAGAGGAATCTGTGCACGGAATCAGAGATTTGGCATGAATTTTTTAAGCGGTTGATCGAGATTCAAACGATAGGCCTTTTTGGACAACCTAATACATTTATAGCAAAGGACATAAGCAAAAAATTAACCTTGGTGTGTAACTCTGGCTGAAAGTTACAAGAAACGACAATAAAAATCTTCTAATGGCTGTTTGTTGAGGCTGACTGATAGAGGGACGAGTGGATGAATTTGTAATAGAAAAATATATTGAAATAAGTATAGATACAAGTATAAGTATAGGTATAGTGTATGCTGATCCGGATCCTCACTCTTACAGTGTTACAATACAATAGGAAAAAGATAGGGGACACGTTCATATATTTATAGCAAAGGACATTACCAAAAAGTTAACCTTGGCGTGTAGCTCTAGCTGAAGGCTACAAGAAACAGCAATAGAAATCTACTTATAGCTCTTTTGTTTCTAGACCTTGTAACCCAAAACAAGATTTATATTCAACGACACAGTAATATGGACCTCTCCTTATTTTCAATTTCTTTCACTAAATTCTATTCTCTTCGTAACAGCAGTCTCCAGTTCACGGATATACAAAAGAAAAGATGTAGAGTTTTTCTTGAATTAATTACTTCAACGCTCTTTTGTCTCTAAAGCTTGCAACCCAAAAGAACATTCATATTCAACGGCACAATAATATGGACCTCTCCCTTTTTAATTCTTTTTGCTTCGCCAAATTCTATTTTCTTTGTGCCCAGATCGCGAATATACAAAAGGAAAAAGATGTAGAGTTTTCCTAGAAGTAATTACTTGAACAGGTTCCAAAAAAAAAGAATGTATTCGCTCCAAACCTTATTCTCAAGCTATTCCATATTTTCCTCATTCATTTGGCCGGAAAAACTGCCCCATCCCGGTGGAAACCACGGTAAGAAAGAAGCTACAGGAAACGAAGTAGCCTGGGTCAATTTTGAGGCAAACAAGGAGAAAACGGTCGGTAATTACATTCGAAATTCTTCTCCATCGAGCGTTCTTAAAAGTTTGCCGTCTTCTGGCAAACTGCGTCGGAAACGGCGGAGTTGGGAATAATGCAAAAGTACGCCGGAGGAAGAAGGGTCGTGAACGGGGCAGAGGGCGGAGGAAATGCAGCTTGACGGAACGTTCTAGAGCCACGTTTTAACGGCGAAGTTTGCAGGGGACAGTGTGCTGTGACTTCTTAAAAGCAACGCCAGAAGCAACGTCCCTCTCAGAGGGGACGGCCACTTTAATTCTTACGTTCGTCAGTCTGGTTTTTCGTCGGCGACGCGCCGTTTGCATCGCGACGCCACGCCACGCGATTCGCGTTTCAACGTCCAAAGCGGCCCGGCGAAAACGATAAAGCAAACCGGGACGCTGGCTGTTGAGAAATAAAAGACGAGAGGATCAACGTAGAAACCGTGGGAAGACTTTCGTTTTTACGGATTCATATTGCCAGAATTTATCGCCTGGTTGGAATTTTTATCGAGAAGGGTCATTTGTTTCTACAATATGGCAATAAATGAAAGGAAGAAAATAAAATCGGACTGGAAATCGTGGAAAAACTTCGATTTTTATGGTTTTGCATTTCTTTGTTCTTATTGCAAGATTCTATTGCCTGGCTAGATTTTTAATTGACAAGAGATGTCCGTTTCTGTATTAGACTTGCGTTTTAACGTCCGAAACGAGCCGACGAGAACGATAAAGCAAACCGGGACGCTGGCAACTGAGAAATAAAAGAGAGAAAATCAACGTGGAAACTGTGAGAAGACTTTAATTTTTATGGATTTTTCTTCTTTTTCTTTCTTTGTTTCCTTTTTTTGCCGTTCGTATTGCAAGAATTTATTGCGTGACTGGGATTTTAATCGAAAAACATTGCTTGTTTCTACGTGGTTTCTGCAGGTGTGTGTGTGTACAGAAAACGAATAACGACTTGTTTGTTAACGTGAAAGTAATAAATTGATTATGAGCTCTTGAAGCTGAAAGTTTTTAAGAAGCAACTCGTGAGAAAAGATTTGGTTTTAATGCAGTTTCGTGTGCACGTGAAAACTAAGTGAAGAACGAGTTTCGTTTAGAAAATATCTCGCCAACACGCGAGAACAAACCAGAAAATGTTCACGTTCTATCGTTTCTTCGGTATATAATTTTGCAACGTTATAAGACCAGAGCAAAGTATTAAACTTGCGTATAAATAGACGTTAATTGAGATTCTACCTTTCAGCTTTCATGTTCAAAATTTTGCTAACTTATAAAAACACACGAACAAGAACTTTTGTAAATTTTACTTAAACAATTACAAAGTTGATCATGAAGTTCCCTAGGAAATAACAATTATTCCGGTTTTTGATACGATAGAAGGCGTAAATAGATAAATAATAATTATATTACGCGTTAATATCTGATCTGAATCCATTGTGAATTAATGTCTCATTTGTATATAAAGTAAATAGTCTGCGTGAATAGATTCACATCATCAAGCACGCGTATTCATACTTTCGCATAATGAAAGTCTGAATTAATTTAACGGTGGTAGGTTTATATCGACAGAGTTAACACTTCGAAATGTGGAAATAGGGGCACGTAATAATATTCCATGTACCATTAAATGTATTCGACAAACCAATTTAATATTTATTATTAGTTAATTTGCTATGCCTGATTCAGAAATACAATATCAACTATCGTTTATCTATTTCTGCCTTCTGTCGTATTGAAAATAAATTCATTATCGTTTACTTTATATTTCACATTCTTATTGTGACTTCTTAATAAAGTTATATTTTTTCAAAGTTTATATTTATTTCACATTTTCGTCTCACTTCCACTCATACAATATCGGCAAAATTTACGTCGAAATTTATAGACACGCAATGACTTTTCCATATACCTTTAGGTATTTTCTTATAGAAATTGTACCTGCAATGTATCTATATTTTTGTATCTATATATATATATTGTATAAATATGTGTTGTAAATGCTGTATTAAGTCGCGATATATCGATTTCGTACAATGGATAATAAATATTGAAACAACTAAACACGGAAAATGGAGATCACCTGTTCCGTCTGACCATATAATTGATCATTCTACTTGCTCGTATCCTACAGACAGATTAATCGGACAAAACTGAATTAAATCTTGAAATTCTTAATTATCGGACAAATATTCTAACAAGTTGAGTTATCGAAGCTTCATCGGACTTCCCACTACGCTCTAGTAATTTAATAATTATCGTCATCTCGATTAGTGTATTAAACTTTATGTTCCGTCCTGTCAAATATAAATAATAACAGCGATCGTAGGACTTTTCTGTTTCATTCTCTGTCATTTTCTATCAAAAGGCATCCACACGGTTCACGTATCGACAATCATTATGCTGTTATGTATCAATAATCATATAACAAGATAAACCAAACAACGTTTTTACCCTTTTTAAAGGAAAACCGTCTGGCGAGGTACGGGTGGCAATAGAAACCCTAGAAATAAATCTGTCGATTAATTTCACTTGAATTCACGCTTAAAATCACGATTGCCCGACTAGCCAACAGATTCCTCCTCTGTGAGCCTTAACGCACGCTACGACCTTCCGTTGTGGCACAATGGCCCTCGCCAACGATCGATCTTCAATCGTCGCCACATGGTTTCCAGCGTGTCGAGCGCTCGTGTTCTCACCTCCACGTTCCCATGGAAGAATCGAGGAAATGCAATAAGGAGCGCGAGAATCGAAGAACAATAAGGGATGACAGAAGCGCGGAAACGAAGAAATAGAAGCGGACGGGACGCAGCGCTCGAGGCACGTATTGCCTCTTTAGAGTTTGCGGCTGTGGATATACGTCGACCGAGCGAAAGCCACCTCTTAAAGGCTGCCATCCTCCTCATCCTCCTCACCTACAGTTCTGTACAAAAGTCTCTTAGGTCACCTACGGTCCCCCATTGATCTCATAATAGCAAGCAATTGCTTTTTAGAAAATATTTTTGCACACTGTTATACGTAGGAGTTAAATTTAGGCGTTCGTTGTCATAAATATATTGTAGTATCGTGAACTATTATAATTAGTTTATTAATGATAAATGGATTAAACAGATGTTAATTAAACGGAGAACAATGGTTATTTAACATGAACCAATTGCAACAACGTATTATAATTAAAACAACTAGATAATTAATTAACAACTCTCGTCAACACAGATTCAACTCTCTCTCAACAACGCTAACAACACTATCTCGACAACGCAATCCGCACTCTCTGGCTTCTCAACTCATACTGCTGTTAATTCGTTTATCGTCCCTTAGCAACCCCTTGTCTTTTGTCTTAGCCTCATATCTCTTGTTTTAGCCCTGCCACGCACATGCTCAGCAACCGCTTGTTTATAATTTGCACCCCCCCCCCTCCCCCCCAAGGCCCTTCGTCCACGATACTACAATGTTAGAAACACTTTAGACGAATAAGATTCTAAATTACAAATGTTACGAAATACACACTGGGGAATGAGTTAAGACGTTGAAAGCCGAAATATTTTCGAAACTGTGAATTGTATCGAACAAGGTAAAAGATTTGGGAAAGAAGTTGAATGATTTCGATGTTGTTGCTTGATGTAATTGCTATTTTTGCGAATGGACGCGTACAGGATACTTGAAAGTGATTTTGAGAACAAGTCGCGAGGAAGCAAGTGAAAGAATGTGAATAAATTGTTCGAGCAACTAAAAATGTAAAGGAACGTTCACACATAAGACGAGTTTATGAGAGAATTATCCGACAACACCTCTCACAGACAATTCTAATTCTCTGTTTGAAACATCGTTACGATATTGAAATATCATAGCCATTTTGTAGGTAGCCCAGGACTTTTGCTCAGCACTGTATCCATCCATCCATTGTACATGAAATTCTGTCGAAGAGATGCGCAATAAAGCGGAAAGGGAACAGGCCAACCCCCTCGTTTCGCAGTAGAGCTTAAACCGAAAACATAATCAAATCTCGTCGAGAGCTACCGCGGTGCAAAGTTACTAATTGCTTAATTTCCCTCGACTTGCTCACCCAAGCTACTCTTTCTTCCTTCTCTGATCTTTGTCGCCTCTATGGTTCTCTTTGTTCGATACGTTGCTGCCTTTGATCCCTCTGTCACTCTCCTTCCCCACCCCTTTGTATCTCCCTCTTTATTTATACCGGCTCTCCCTTCTGTCTTGTCTCTCGTCGACGAGCACACTCCTCTATCTGCCAGCTACCACCCTTCGATTCTCTTGCTTACTTTCTTGTCCCTCGCTATTCACCCTCTTCTTTATTACTTTCGTACGGCATTCCTGGTCTTTGACCTCGTTCATCGTGGTTGGCCACGAATCCTACGTATTAGGCTGCGGATATCTATGCAAACTCATATTTCTAGGCCTTTGCTAGTAAAATTCATCAACCGTGCCATTGTATTTGTTTAGAATTTTGGATCTTAATGGGCGAAATAAGTAAATAGGAACACTTACATTACACGTAGAAATGATATTAAAATAGTTTCATATTTATTTAATATGTGATTTACAAGATACTCTCAGCACTCTTTTTTTATTATTTAATTTGTACCTTACAATTTGTCCAGCTGGACATTTGGTACATTTTTCTAACTTAATTGCTAAATAACACGTAGATGGCTACCCCCAGCGGGATGCCATCTTCGAGTTTGACTATTTTATTTCTTTAGTCAGGTCAGTGGGGTGTTTTCTGTGATATAAATGGAATAATATAACGAATTTTATTTATTTTTTTGCATTTATTCAAAATCAAAATAGTTTTGTATCTTGGCTACTTATATCAATGCCAGACAAAATGAATGGTACTAGGATGCTAAAATCAGTTTACCGAATCCGAATTAACCAGTTTCCTCGCTTTGTACAACTTCCCACGCGTTTTTACAATTTTCATATACGCGTATCATTGAATACGATGGTGCCAGTTATCAGGCAAATTCCGGATCGATCATGATGCTAATAAAAAAACTACCATACCAGTTAAAATGACTGGTTGTACAATTTTATAAGTGTACCAATTCTCATTTAGAGATCATGGTCCTGGATGGGCTAATAATATCACGATGTGTACTACATAACATGGAATTCCTTTTGCAAGTAATAAATCAATAAATATAAAGATATTCTATTATTACGTATGTTTTAAAGACCAGTCATTTTCACTGGTTTTGGTAGAAATAGTTCCGTCTTAAGTAGTAGCTTCAGTGTTTGTATCTTCCAGTTTGTCCACTTTATTTCTTTAGTGAGGTCACTGGGGTGTTTCCTCTTCAGTATTCTTTATATGAGAGTTTTGCTCGCTTCAGCAGCCAGCTGGATTCCATGTGTTGCTATTCTTTTCTTCTATTTTTTTGCGTATCTGCCGATTTCTTCTCTGACCGTTGGTATTTTTAGGTCTTTGCGTATATCCTCGTTGCTGACATACCATGAGGCGTTCATTATTCTTCTGAGTATCTTCGGTTGTAGCGACTCTAGTTTGTTCATTGCACTCTTTTTGTCTCGCCATCTTTCCATCAGCATGCGTACGGAACAGTTGCGTTCTTCTGTTCTACGAGACGCTGCTCAAGCACATACTGCCACACGCTCATACTCATATTTGTGTGTCACTACTACACGTCTAATCCGGTGTAGCACACAAAATTACATATATCTCGATAGTATTAATGGTAATAATTACATACGTTTAATGGTAAATTGTTAAGGAGCAAAGGTATTCCGTGAGTTCATCTATCGCGAATAATAAATTTGAAAGTAAATTTCAAAGATAATATTTACGACATCGTCGATTTTCTCTACTTTTCTATTTATGGCGTTGATCGGTACATTGCTTCTGAACCGCTCGCATGTATCGTGCGTGATTCATTAATGGCCATTAATGTAACGTAAATACTCTGAGAGTATTTGTTTTTTATTTCATTCGACGAAGTCGATTTCGATCTCGTCAAATGAAATCAAAATTGCAACAAGAATTGACGTCTGTTCCGCGAAGAAACCGGGTATTTCGCGCCAGTGTTATCACATTCGCGGTGAAGGTAAAGGGATGAAACGTGTATTTATCCATCGGCGTTCGAGCAGAGTGACGAAAAATTGGTGAGAAATGAAATGAAAGCAACTCGAAGAGTAAGAAATAACACCGGATGACAACGGAGCGGGAGAGTCTCCTCCTCCTGTGCAACTTTTCACCTCAGTCATCCTGGAAAGAAACACTCGATGCTGCTTTTCTTTCGCGTGCAAGAGAAATGCTACGCTGTACTTTTTGGACAGATAATAATAAAAAGAGTAATAATGAAAATGTTGATGTAACGTGCGAACCAGACGAGTGGAATTATGGCTTCTGTTATCGAAACGACTGCTAAATTTTACGAAAGCTGAGCTACCGAATTCCGTAAATAAAATATCATTTGTTTATAAAACGCGCACCTGCGATGTATAAGCAACGTTCACGAAACGGATGTTCCGGAGAGGAAGTTCTTTCGCAATAATTCTTTCAACATGTATTTCCCATCGTAATCGGAAGAAAAATCCATAACTTGCTGCAATTGCGCGGATCACTGCGTACGACAAAAAATGAACAGAATTAAAAATAAAAATGTGCGACGAAGAAACTAAAAAAATACGCGCGCCCAATTTGGCGCGATGAAAACCTTTGGTCTTTGTTGTGCTCGCAATTTCGTCTGCAACGTTTCTCACATTAAGACCACCTTCGCGTGGCGTTAAGCTTCGTTCTACTCGAGACGAGGACGTCGTCGCCGCCATCATCCTTTCACATCAGATTATGGTTGTTGACGTTTCACTCGAGCCAGAAGCCAAACCTTCGTGCTCGTTCTCCCATTTTAAACTCGTCATCCTCGTCTAACTTAATCTCGTCTTGTTGTTCGATTCAACCACTAAAATGTTTTACACCCAATGGACCCAAGTTCGGCCTTCTCGATGCTCTTAGCGCTGCGAACCAACCCGAAATAACTTCGTTACACCGCTACCATTACGCCAACTTTTGCAATTGCATTTCACGCGCGGTAGGATTAATTCGATTCGAAAATTATTTCCTCCGCGATCGTTACGTTGTATCGGATGGTACGTCGCTTACTCGTTCGAACGGCAACAACTATTTCTAGAATTCTGAGATGTGTTTTCGTCAACTGAGGCTTTCTTACCTGTAACTGTTCAACGTGTGAAACATGGACACAGTCAGCCAATCATCTTTGTACCAATAAGCAACTACGTTTTAAATTTATTTCCTTTCGCGTCTGAGTTTTGCACCGCTTGTCGCATTACAGACGTAAGATATAAGGTTGGAATTGCAAGAAAATATTTATCTTTTTACATCGATAACACAGTAATTTAAATAAATCCGCCATAGCCAAGGAACATTTTCGTAAAGAAGCTCGTGAATTTTTGATCACTTAGATTTTAGAACTTTTTTTAGAAATGAATCAAACGATTAAGTTTGTTGTTGAGATTATTATAAATGACGAGCAGTCGATATATTTTGCACTTACAGTGACGAGTTGATTTCGTGTAAAAGATGTAACGCGCTGTTTGAATCGTCCCACATTTTCCCTGTAGCATCTTCTCCCAGTAACAACGAAAAGCGAAGTAGCACTTGCTCCAATTCTATAAACTACTCGGTATATGTATAAAAAGTCTGTGATATTGCGAAAGAGTTGAAGAATCAATTTCGGAGCATTTTCCTAATATCTTTTGCTTCCATTCTGCCCGAGTAGCCCGCGCTTACACGAATAACTTTGATCTTTCTTTCTTTCGATTCTTCTTTATGAATCTACGTCAGTTCTTTCTCGTCAAACCTTCGTATATTAAACCGAGGACACAGACGTAACGTGAATATAATATAGACTTCAAATAAAGAAGAGGAAAAAGTGGGGAGGGGGGAGAAAATGTTATAAGATCGCAGCGCGGAATATAGAAACGTGATTTTTCTACGGAAAACAAAAAATGTGGAGAATCGTAGGAAATCGGTACGGCAAAACCTATTTATAGGAAATCAAAGCATAAAAAGGAAAGAAAAGGAAGGAAAACAACTCGGTTAACACTTTGACTGCCACGGAGGTCATTGGTGATCGGAGCGCTTGAACTTCTTACAATTCTTTGTTTCACGGACAGACTGACTTTCTTTGTTTTACGAACAACCATTTTGAGAGACGCTCATTTTCCCAAACGGATGGACAGTCATTTTAGAGAGACGCTCATTTTCCAAACGGACGGACAGAGAGCAACAGCAGAGATAGACAAGACCATAGCAGAGAGAAGAATTGTTTAAAACATTGAAGATCGACGAAGAAAGACCGGCAAGCTCAGGACGTTGAAGATCGATTCTCGGTTTTCAGGTAGACACTGCACAAAACTCGTTATTTATTTAAGTATTACTGTTATTAATTATTATTTACTCCTGCATTTTATTTACACATTTTCATAATAAACTCGATTTTCAGACTTCAGAATCGATCCTCTGAATTACCACGTGATAACGATCTTACATATAATGTCGGGTTCACATTAGAATTTTGGGCGCGTATCAATTCTTCATTTGAATTTGCCATCGTTTTGCACAACAGAAATTATATTTACACGTATAACTATGACTTTTTTTTACAAAGTTTAACGATTACAAGTTTAACGAACGCTGTTAACAATATTCTTTGGTTCAAACGAATCCACGGTCAATGGGGAAAACTCTTTGTACAATAGATTATATTTTTCCTGAGACACAAAATGACGTTAGCTGTGACGCTCGATTACTTTCTGACTGGCCACACGATATCAGTAAACTCTCCAAGGAGATCACAATAAAAGACTGACACGATCACATTTGTCAATTACATATTGATCAGGAATATCAACAAAATTCCAGGCGCCGTTACTAGGCAGACCCGCGTAGAGCCGACATTGCACCTGGCCGGGGCTTGTTTGTTAATACAGCGTGTCCCTCAATATCGGTACTTCTTCTGTCAGGTAAAAACGTTCATCCCGTGACCGTGGCTACGTTCAGCGACCAGTTGTGTCACGTCGAGCGCAAGTATTGGGGTTCTTTCCAAAATTCCAAAAGAAGCCGGATGTCCCTACATCTCCGACATATATATCATTTGTATTAGACATTTTTAACACTTTGACTGCCACGTTGGTCATTGACCGGCCGCAGATTCTCCTGTGACGCCACGATGGTCATTGATGACCCGAATGAACTTCATACAATTGCAAAAATTGTATGAAAATTGACAGTTAGGGCATTTTAAATATAACCGATAAATAGAAGATTGACCCGTTGAACAATTCAACATTTTTATTAGAACATCAGTAAAAAAAATGAGAACAAATCTTTCATCTAACGGTGCACTGTGTTTGCATCCACATCTTTGAGGGGTAATCTACGAATATTATTATAAACACAGCTTGGAAGATAATAGTAAATGCAGTTTTATAATCGTATAATTGAAGTTAGAAATGTGCACATACCTCGCTATTATATATAGAACGAGCAAATACTGTTTACTGATATCTTCTACACGTTTCAACAATATATTCTGCACGTTTTCCTTGCGACGAAACAACGAATGCTAATTGTTTGTTGAAATAAACTAAGCCTTGTTATAATATGTCGCTATCAACTGTTAGCAAGGCGCCACGGTGGTCACCCGTGACCACCAATAGGATAAACGGTCCATTGGGGAAGAATGTTGTCTTACATCGTCAATTTATTATTATTTTGCCATTATATGATTTGAATAATAAAAATACTCCCGCGGCGTTCCGAGCGAAACGTGTGATTTCGGTGTGGCAGTCAAAGTGTTAAAAGACTATGAAAATAACAAGGGAGCTCAAAAAATCGATATTGTCGTATTACATAGTTTAATAAGCAACTAAGAAATAACAACAGCACGAACGCAATAAATTTTTATTCGCCAGGTTCTCTAAACCCTGGTCCATTTTTATCCGATTACTAATCCTTTCCAAAAACAAATACTCAGGTCAAATAGGATGTTAAAAGTGCGACAGGCATCGAATGAAACAGTAGCGTAAAGATCGATAAAATCGCACGAATAAACGTGCGACACTTTCCATCGAACATCGATAAGCTGGTCGAACAATTATTTAAATATTCACCGCATGCAATAATTTTCTATAATTTTTCCTCTAACGAAAGACAACTTGCCATTCCACGCTAATATTTATTTTCAAATTCCACTTTTAAAACGCTAAACTACGTGTGTTCCGGCTTTAAAACTAGGCTTCCTGATATCCGAATGAAAAATCCGCCGACACGGAACGTGTCGAAGAATCCTCGCACCGTTTCACGGTGTGGGAAGTGACAGATGGCCCGGTTCGTGCGATTCATCGGGGCGCAGGATCGATGACGTTTGAAGAACCGAGGCGCGCCGCGTGTCTGTCATTATAAATCGACGGCTCGGATGCCCGATGAAAATTATGACGCGGCCATCAATCGACGTACGCGCGCCTCTTTGTCCACGTTTCTCCGTATGCGACCTATTAATCTTCCAAGGCTTCGGTCGCCATAGAAAATTTCACTCATTGCCACGGTTAGGCACGAAATACGTGTAAATGACAAGGGATGGTTCCAGATGATAAGATTTAATCGCTGTTGTGATTAGCACGTTGTTTGTGTGCGTGTGTGGATTTTCAGTGAATATGCTTTTAAGATATACAGTGACGGATAAAAGAAAGTTTAACATACAGTGTGAATTTCAGTAACTTTTACACTAAACATTTGTTTACCATACTGATGTTTGTCGTTTATTCTCTGCTGTATGCCATATTTATTCGTTGCTCTTATTAAATACAAATTCATTCTGTACAATTATAACATCTTTTTATATTTCTTATTCCATCGTTTCTGTCCGCCACTGTATGCGAATATCAATTAGCAAGATAATATTCCAAATAGTTTGAAACGTGTAACAAAATTATAGGAGTCGGTGGACCGCTGTTTCGCTTAAAGCAGAAGGTGATATAAAGCGTCGTAATGGAATGAGAATATATGGCAACCGTAATTTAACGATTATACGCTAACTTTGACAATAAATTCTCTATCAAATGTAATGGTACGTATCTAAATAGAAATGCCAAAATTTTATATACGTAAGATACTACTGTACAAGTATAAAGCTCGTGGTAACGATAAACTGTGCCGATATGAAGCGAATGAAATAATCAAAATTTCCATTTGCTATCCGATACAGAGCAATTACCGATCGAAATGTTGTTTGAATAAATTTATTGAATAAAATTCAATAAATTGAGATGAAAAATAGGTCGCTTAATATTCCTTATGTCATCTGAAATGGTAGCGCTCAATTTAATCACCAATTTAAATAATAGCAGCTTGATATTGAATTTCTTGAGCAAATTACTATCTCCAAAACAACTCCTATAAAATACACATAAAACCTTAAATATAGCACATACCATTAAATATACCATAAAGTGAGAGGTTGGTCCGAATTACATTACGCCAAGTCGAGGTTTGGGTGGAGACAACATAAATTACGTTTATGTTGAAGATTTTCGCACGATCCTCTACGTCTTTTTCAAATTTCAATAACAAACCGCGAATTTTTGTGCAATTATGGAAGTTTGAAAATTCGCAAAACATAGAAAGCAAAAATGCGAAAACATATATTCGGTTGGCAGCTAAGTGATTGCGGATTTTGTCAATACCACCTAATGATAAAGTCCGCAATTACTTAGTTGCCGAGTCAATAAAATATCCAAAGTATAGTACAGTCTTCATAATGTTTAACAGGCAAATAAACTTTCTACCCATTCTTTTTCAACGTATCCATGGGAATAACAACAAAATCCACAGTCTATTTGTTTAACTTTTATTATGCGCGCGAGTAGAGTGGAAGCAAAAGTATTCGGCAAAATAAACTGACGTTTCACGCCGGTGAAAGATTCTCGACAAACGTTGAAACGGATCGTTTGAATCGCGTAAACGGATGCAGAACGAGGTTTCGTGAGCGGCAGGAGAGTCCGGAGACCTCGGTACGTTGACTGGAAAGTTTATGGAGATGCAGGTCGCGGTAAAGCGAGATTGGAATTCTTCTGTCCGCTGGGATCCTCGTGCATTGCGAGACTTGGCCGCTGCAGAAGTGGAAAACCCGCGTAGCTGCGTACCATCGTCCGTAGCAGAGTTCGAAACTGGAAAATCTGTAGCGGCGAAAGAGTCGCAATAGGGAAAGCTCTCGCGCCACGCCAGTTACACTGGACCGCAGGTTAGAAACTAATAAACTCGGCGACCATAAAGCTCTCGCCGGCTTATGCAAGCCCATTCTACCCACGAGAAATTGCAAATCCTGCATAAACCACAGTGGGATAGAAACACCGAAAAGCCCAGGCTGGTTACGCCAATTTGCCAGCTTCGTTTCCGCGGTCCATCTGCGCAAATATACTCGTGAAATTTACGTTTTTGTATAATAAAGCGTAATTTGATTTAGCCGAGGAATTTAATGTTTGTATTGGCGTTCGTGTATGTATGATTAATTTGTTTGTCTGTATGGACGATCGAGCTTGTATTCAAAAATGACACGTTGCTTGTTCGTGGATCTTGTCCTTTCTCCTGTTGTCTGACTACGAAAACTTTGTTGCACTTTTCAATAAACTTGTGAATTTACTTAAATCCACGTGTGGTGCATAACAGTGTGAAATATCAAGAACAAGTACAGGTAATAAATCTGAGCGATCTGGAAATCGAAGGAATCCCGCAAGGAGAAAATACATTTTCGAGAAACTAATCTGCTTAAGAAAATAACACTACAGGGTATATCGATGGTATATGTAATAGCATAATTCCAAAAATCGAAAAACAGCCACAACAAATTTCAAGGAATTTCTTAATAACACAGCTAAATCTACCAACTCGAATCTTTATTTAATCGCACAAGAAGAAAAGCAATCTTTCGAAAGAACAATCTACTTAAAAAGACAATATCACGGTACAGGTATCATCGCGGAAAATGAAGAATAACCCTAATAAATCTTTAAAGCGAAGTATCGCGAAACACACAAACTGTATAATTCGCGGAACTCCGCGGAAAGAAGAAATTTCCAGAGGAATAATCCGTTTAAGTCGAAAGACACTATGGTTCCCATTTATCTGAGAAAACTTGAAAAAGCGTAACACGAAGGATCCCTGGCATTTTCCCCGTTTCGTTTCCCTGGTTCTCGGGATCCAGAGCAAGAACATCAGACAACGTCGACAGAGAGACAGACACGGGACTGGGAACCGCAATGGCCGACAAATTCCCGTGTACAAAACGCAGGAGGCAGCAGCTTTCGAGGTCTGTCGTTTCCAAAGCAAACCGTTCAGACGCCCTTTTTTCGAACGACGAGGTGGATTGACGCCGGAGAAACGAAAGCGATCGATCTGTGGAACGACGGCGGTGCCAATGAATCGTTCGAATGCGAAACGAGACCTCCTATCGCTGCTGGACACGAGAAGGGAAGCCTGTAGAGGACCATCCTGAAGGATATCTTGTTCGATCGCGATAAAACGCTTCTTCCCTGTCCTTTCTTTTTTACTTCTTTCGCTTCCTCTTCTTCCTTTCTTGATGATTTAACAAATGGTCCATGGTAGGAAAAAAAGGACATTGGTGCTTCGGAAAAACCTTTGCCCTGACGTTTTGGAAGAGCAGAGTGGTAAAGCTTTGGAATGATGGAATTTTCTAGGGGACGAATGAAATAGTTCTCAGGAGATCTTTTTCCTTCCTCGTACGGCCTGAAATATAACGTTTAGGCGGAAGCTATCTCAGCATCTTAGAAAACAAGTTGATCGACTCCGCTTTTTCCGAGGCTATCAGTTTCACGTTACACAGATCCTATATCGTTACGATATTCAACGTTACAACAGTGAAAACTTGTTCTCATCAAATTGTATTTTGTGTTTGAATTTTACATGGCCGATCGTTTAGGTCAGAGTTTCGAGCAGAAATTATGAAGCAGAAGTTGTAACTATCGCTTTTTATCGACGCTCGTAATATTCTTAAACGACGCTTACATATTTATCAGTCAGAATATTTCCACTTTTATTTAACTTCCAGCGAATCGCAAGGATCAAAGAATCGAAGACGGCGATTCTTGCTTCTTCTTCGCGACCTTACGATAGAAATGAAAGAAGTACCTTCAGACAGATAACTGGACGACAGTGTTAAAGGACATTTTCGAATCGCCCTCGAATCCCAAGGATTTCCTTCTTTCTTCTCGTTCCTTTGTTCGGGTAGAAGGCACGGTCACTTAGGAGACAAATATTCGAGCAATAACCAGTTGGTGGAAAAGTTCCAACGATGTCGTCGGAATTTTGAAAAAGAAAGAGGCGGAGAAGGAGGAGGAACGAAAGATCGTTTCTGAGTCTCTTTAAAGAGGGCAGAACTTCCGAGGCAGTCCTTCGAAAGACAAATTCTTTTGCGCTTGAAAAAGTTCCGGTCGTTCAGGCAACAAGAGACGGAAACGGAGAAACGACTGTAACTGCAACTTCATCCTTGTGGCGCTCCTCAGATCAAGGTGTAACAGGTGAGCCGTCAGAATTCCAGCGGACGTTTCTCGACATGTTGACCCACGCGCCTTTTCTCCTTTCCAACCGTCCAAGAGACAAACTTCCGCATCCGATACGGTACCGTGAACAGTAGCATTCGAGAATTTCTGCAATTCCTTCATGAATATATTACGCGTTATACGAATGACGTAACCTTTATGAATATACGATGCGTAATACGAAACATTTCGAAATTGTATTAGCAGTGTTACGATACTGGATTACCATAGTTATACTAGGCAAGTTTGAAACAAACCTAAAACTACATATGGAAATTATAAGATATTTGCCACGAGTGTAGATTTCGTATAGATTACAGAAATATTTATACGATCGATTATCTGATATTGAGGTATTTGTTATACGCTCAAGACGACTGCTCATGCTGTATACTAATTTTGTACTGAATATGCGATCAATATCTTGTCATTTGCATATGAATTTTCAGATTGCTTTCAAATCTGCCAAATATAATCGTAAAAATCGTGTTTCATTATAAATCTGCTGAAATTTTTTTTTTAATTTTTAATTTGTATTTTACAATTTGTCCAACTGGACATTTGATAAATTCTTCTAACTTAATTGCTAAATAACACGTGGATTGCCACTCCCAGCGAGATACCATCTTCGAATTTGACTATTTTATCTCTTTAGTCAGGTCAGTAGGGTGTTTTTTCTCGTTTATTATTTAATTTGTACTTTACAATTTGTCCAGCTGGACATTTGGTAAATTTTTCTAACTTAATTACTAAATAACATATGAATGGCTACCCCCAGCGGGATACCATCTTCGAGTTTGACCATTTTATTTCTTTAGTGAGGTCAGTGGGGTGTTTTCTTTTTAGTCTTCTTTCTATGACAGTTTTGCTCGCTTCAGCAACCAGCTGGTTTGGATGTGCTGCCGTTCTTTCCTTGTATTAGGTTGTCCGAAAAGTTTCTTTCGTTTTATAAGGAAATAATAAATGCACGATGTTTTTTGTTTTATATTAATTCATCGAATTATGCACGAAGATAATAATAAAAACAGAACGAAATAGATCATACCTAATTCGATAAAATAATATAAAACATAAATTGTTGTTCATCTATTATCACCTTATGAAGCGAAAGAAACTTTTCGGACAACCTAATATATCTGCTGAAATTTGAACATGTTTTTATATATAACACACACGATGTTACACATACCTGAGCATTTTCTGTGCTAAATATTCAAATATTCTCGCGAGCTACTATATCTCGGGTTTCTCTACGAACAATACTAGTCACTCGAATGCCTTTCTTACTTTTCTCTTAACAGGCGCTAAAACATAACGAGATATAAATGGGCGGTCGGAATGGACGATTACCGCGACTGACTAAATACAAAGGTGTGTTTCAAGATGACTCGCGTAGCCTTACAGTTTTCATTGCTTAATCCTCCTTGGTTTGACTTTTTACGAGTCCTTCGAGAGCCTTGCTAGCAAAATGAAGGTTTCTCGAAAGCCGTCGAGATAAGTCGCTTATGTAATTGGCCGCAACGAGGACAATTTTTGTGGGCTACGCATCGCACGGGCCAACGCCACCGTACGAATTAAGTGAAATGGCTAGGAAAGTTTCGTTCGCTCGATGTTAATGCGCGCCTTTAGGGCCGCTTTCCACGGTGTACGTCAGACTCTGATAACGCGGATTACCTGGGGATAGAGGGAATTCGAGGTGGCTCGTAACGCGTTCGAATTTCACTTTGAAGCCTTTGTGCTTTATATTCTTTGTACTTTGTCCTTTATATTCGCGTCTTTATATTCCACAGTATTCGTACTTTCTAACTCCTTTCCAACATTTCTTTGCGATCGTTGAATTTTATTTCCGATCATTAGATTGTGGATTTCGATGGAAATTTATATTTTCCTGCATTTAAACGAGTAGAATTTAAACAATTAAAAGAGTATAATCTAAACGGAAACATTCGATTTTGATAACTGATAAGATACAGTGTTACGAAGTGTGCCATTCTTTGAATATTTTATACGTTTTTGCAGATCTTGCGCATTCTTCTTTCAAACTCCAGGTTTGGAGCCTTTGCGTTGCTGCTTTCCTGTCTTCGTATTCTACGAATTTTTTCAACTTTTATCACTTTTATCGTCTTTCGCAAGTACAACGGCGAATAAAGAAAAAGTTTTAATTTCATATACTATGCATTTTAGTAACTTTTATGGTAAAAGTTTCTTACCATTATTGGTAACAGTCATCTACTCGGTGGTATTATACGTTGCTCGCATTAAATATAAATTTATTTTATGAATTTAGTCTGCCCTTTTATACTTCTCGGCCTCTGTCCGCTACTGTACTATATACCTTCGCTAAATATTTAGCAACTTCTACGTGCACATATTTGCGAAAGTGCGTCAGACTTTACCAATATAATCATAACAATTCCGTTCCATTTTCATCGGTTTAATGAGAATTTCAGAATGTTTCGTACGAAACACACGATATATTCATAAAACGTTTCTGTATCTCTTTCAATATTTTCTGCAGCAACTGTACGTCGTCCTAATCTGCGTACCAAGGGGACCGACTGCTTTACTTCTTTTCCTTCTTTCGTATCCAACTCTCCTTCTTTTTCTCGTCTTCTCTTTAGTTTCTCTCTTTTGTCTCGTCTCTGTCCGCTCCTTTCTACCGATTGTTATAGCTGTACATGCTAAAAGGGAGGATCCGCCTTTCGTTTCATCGCGAGAGAAACAAACGAAACTGCAGGAAATCGCCTTTGCCGCGATGGTCCTTTTTTTCTTTTTTCTGCGATGTCCTTTCCTCTTCGTCTTCTTTTATCGCTTCTGTTCGTACCATCTTCTTTCGCTGGTCCAGACTAGACAATTTCTGCGCCGCTCGCTCCAATTCGTTTTCCACGGAGGATGAAAGGAAAGCCTTCCACCCTGGAGACTGGTCTTGGAAAAAATGGCCTATTGTGGCCAAAAGCAAGTCCTTTTTGCTGCATACGTACATATGTTTGTACGTGGAGCGAGGTAGCTCGGTGATGAAAGGTGGAATATCGTGAGACAAGACGAAGACGAAGGTGCATAGTTTGGAGTTTCTTATCGCATAAATTATTCTGATGCGATTATTAGAAAATATTGACGGACTAACTGTTCCATTAAATTCCTAAAAAAAGTAGCAAGTCGTCCATTGAGTCAATTCGATTGGAAATATTATCTAGGTTTGTTAGAAGCCGCAGAAACTGATGTAAAAAACCGCAGACTTATACTTGAAAAATCCAACATATAGAATGAACAACACCGCAGAATCACTTTGAATATTTCAATTATTTTTTATTTATTTTATTTTTATTTATTTTTTATTAATTTTTTTTTTTGTTTCTAAGAAAAAAATATTACAAAGAATCAAACATTGTTCTTTCTGAGATTTCAAGGCGATCAATATTTTCCAAACAAAATTCCGTATCGTTTTCATCATCATGGCGTAATGATCGACATTATGCCAGCAGCTTTTATGTATTCCATGTCCAACGAATCTCACTATAATGCTCACTATAATCGCAAAAAGATAGAAAGAAAGAAAAATGTACGAGTCACCGGTGAAAACTCGACGGTTAGCCATCTCTTTAACTGTCTGTGACTGGTTGTTCGTAGCAACCACTTGCGGCCGCGCGACTTTCTGCAAACGAGTTTCCAAGTCCCCGCCGGTGGGCAAAGGGAATCGCGAAATTCCACAGGTGCTGCTCGCTGTGGAAACCTCTCCAATTTTTCTCCGTCTTTCTCCACCCTTTTCCATTCCCTTTGTGTTTCCCTATTCCTGCGCCCCTCGATCTCCGCTTCGATGAGATGTCGATGGTGAAAACAGGATTTCTGTTTGACGTTTCAATATCGATCTTTTCCAGTTAAGGAAGGATAATAATGTTGAAGCTTCCAGTCGATGTTTAATCTTCGCAACGAGTGGTACTAGAATTCCTCCAGCTTTTCTGATTTCATCCTTTACAGCACATAGTACTCGTTCTCTTATTATTAGAACACATGTATGAAAATGACGACTGATATTCTGAACAAATATAAAGGAAGTTGAACTCGACTTTTTTTCGTCTGACCGAGTTAAATGGTTAAATTAGAACAGACTTAACGACTGTTTCGAAGAAACTGCTGACTAGTAGATTAGGACCATTCAAAGCTCCGAATATTTTTCATTCTTTGACAAAACTGCACAGATGTGAGCATCTGAGATCGGTACAAATATAATTCACGCAGATTCTACATACTGAAGATACCATAGTATTTAAGTTGAATATATTTTGTTTAAATATGTTTTGTTTATATTGAATATACAGGGTGGTTGGTAACTGGTGGTACAAGCGGAAAGAAGGTGATTCTACGCGAAAAAAGAAGTCGAAAATATAGAATAAAAATTTTTCGTTCGAGGCTTTGTTTTCGAGAAAATCGACTTTGGATTTTCGCTCGGTACGCGTGCACTTTATCGCGTCTCGTTATAACGGATCTCGCTGTAGATCGTTGTCTCAATGGATATTATCGCAATTTAAGTTTGTTTTTGCCGTAACGGAAGATTAGGAATACACAATGAAATAATATAAAGTAATCGAAATATGCTGCTGACGTTACATTTCATTCGAAAAAATATGGCGCAATAATTAGATGTCCGATTATGCCAGCCGAGACGCGATAAAGAGCTCGCGTACCGAGCGAAAATTCAAAGTCGATTTTCTCGAAAACAGAGCATCAAACGAAAAATTTTCATTCTACATTTTCGACTTCTTTTTTCGCGTAGAATCATCCCCTTTCCGCTTATACCACCAGTTACCAACCACCCTGTATAATAATACGTTAAATCGATTAAATGATTGCTACGCATACATGACCATCTACATATTTAACAGTAATTTGTGTGACTAAGAACAGTTTATTACTCTTTGTTATTATTATTTAGTATTAACACTGGAATTATCACAGTCAAATTAACTGCTTTTACAATTCTATTTTAAAATTCCTACTTCATGTTATATCCTTCTTCCGCAATGATGTAATGACTTTCGCAACGATCACTAAAAGAATAATATAATGAATTTTATTTTCTTTCTTATGTATTCAAACTGAACGAACCCCAATTAACCAGTTTCCTCGCTTCGTACAACTTGCCACACGTTTTTTTAATTTTTACCGCGTATCTTTCAATATAATGATATCAGTTATCAGAAAAAAACCCGAATCGATCCCTAGATCGCTAAATGCCAACACTAGAAATACCACAGCAGTCAAAATGACTGGTTCTACAATTTTATAAATGTGTCAAACCTCGTTTAAGGATCATGGTCCCAAATGAATTAATAATACCAAAAATGTACTACATGTACTATGGAGTTGCTTCCGTAAGAAAGTAATAAATCCATAAATACAAAAATATTCTATTATTAGGTATTTTTTGAAGACCAGTCATTTTGAAATAGCTTCGTGTTAACTATCAGTAGTTCTAATATTAGGACTATAACTGAGTATTATTTAGTACTAAAAGCATAACAGTGAAATTTTCTATACTGTCGCTATGCAAATGATAATATAAATAACAATAGATTCCAACATCGTTCAGGAAGATAAAAAATAAAGAACCCAAAGATCAAAATTCAGTTCGTCGGCTGAGAAGAGCGATCCGTAACACGAACCCAGGGAAAAGCAGCTCGGATCGTGGAAATTCGTCACCGGTGAAATTCAGCGCGCACAGGATACACGCGTTTCACAGACACGCTAAGTGCACCTAAGCAAATGCTCTCCTCTTTTCCCCGTAGAACGTCGCGCGTCGCGAGGTTTACGTTTCGGCTCGTCCGTTTGCATTCCGTTTCGCCGTTGAATATTCCAGCGAAAGAACCGCCCACCCTTCGCTTCTTTCTAGCGTTGAGGTGAAACCGCGCCAGTCTGACACACAGGGGTTGAACATTCGTGGGCGGTTTTGAAGGAAACGAACGGAGGCGGAAGATGGCAGCAACATCTCCGAAGACGTTTGAGAGGCAACGTGCATAATTCAACTGTAATGCCGTGAGTGCGCGGGAATGTACACTCCGGTGAATTCCATCAAGTCGAAAGTTTCCCAGTGTTATTACTATTTACTCAATTCTCAAGGCACGCCATGGCTCGCGGCGCATCGTTTTATTCGACGATTGACTTCCGAACAATTTGCGAACACCGCGCCGTTTCAAATTGCAGTGTGCGAGAGGACTCGGCTAACGTGTTTGATTCTCTGCTGCTGAAATGACACGTTCGATGATGTTTTCACTAGTGGCAGTTAGTTGCGAGTCCGACGAGTTCTTTGAGCTGCTCGTTGCTGCAGTTTGTCTTTTGAAACTACTACCATTTATCTTAAATCTTTCAAGTTATTTAGGTGCCTTCCTGGTGCAAGTAAAATTTCACCAACAGAAAGGAAAAGGACGAAAGAAAAGCAGAGAAGGATAGAAAAGATATTGAAACGCTATTCTTTTATATTAGGTTGTCTGAAAAGTTTCTTTCGTCTTACGAAGAAATAATATACGCACAATGTTTTTTCTTTTATATTATTTTCTCGAATGATCCATTTTGTTCTGTCGAGATAAACACCGCGACATTTCACAGGCTTGGCTTGCATAAAGGTGCACTGTTGTAAAAAAAACACGTTTGCGAAGGAAAAACACTTTTCGGACAACCTAATAGAAAAACCAGGAGAAATTTCCAATAGCAAAAAAATGATTCCGAGGCAGCGCTATAGAATTCTTCAACTGCTTCTGCATAGAATTCCATTAACGAGAAGAAACGTAAGGGAATAATATAAAAAAGATGCGGATACATCGAGCACTTTTATTCGAAACCAAAATGAAATAATTTATTTTCAACGGGAAACAAAATTATTCCCATGCAAAACTACTTCCTCAGAAACACATTCTGCTGGAACATTTCGATTACAATCTCGTACGATAGAATTTAAATAGAGTCTAAATATCAAACGATAAAATAACGATATAAGATCGAATCTCCTTAACAAGAAGAAAAAATCAAAGGAAATAGAGACAAAATTTCGATATTCCGCTGCGTTGAGCAAAATTAAAAAAAAAGAACAATTTCCCATACCAACGAAATCATTCCGATATCTCCCTAAAATTCTCAACAGCTTCCCCATAAATAGATGTACGAAACATTGCGTTTACGAAACGCGCCCTGGCCGTCTACGTACATAGCCTCACGTAGCTGTATTAATGGAAGGATAATAACTAAAATGGCTGGCGATCTGGACCGATAGAAACAAATCGTGGAAGCATCGAAATGAACATTCGTATGCGGGAAATCGGTCGGCCGTATAATTCAGCGGTAAAGGTTGGTCGCAGCCAGACAGTGGAGTTGCCGTGTGCATGGTCAGCCTGGCTGCATCCGCCGCGAACTTTCCACTATTATCACTATTTGTCCGGCTGGCTCGCTATACGAGCAATAACTTTCCTGTTACTCGGCAGCTGCACGTGACGTACCAACGACTGTTTCTGCCTTCCTAAAGGATCGTCATTCGCCAAGCTCGCCCGACCATTCGCCTTTAATTAGCCGAGCCTGGCTGAAATTCTTTTGAAATCGACCACGGCCGCGCTTAGAATTAAGCTTTCAACTGTATATTTGGAGGCCGATGCCTGGCTGTGGAATCTTATATTCTCTTCTGTTAAAAAAGAAAAGGCGTCTTTCTTCTTAAAGAGAGAACGCGTTCTTCGTCTTTTTTCTGTTCTTTGCCCTTTTAGAATTTGTCTTCTTTTCGCGTTTTAACGAGGTAAGTAAAAAGGATGGAAAGTCGAGCCCCTTTGAGACCAGAGGAATACGCTAGCTGACACGGTTTTACTTTTCTTTTGAATATCTTTAAAACCATCCGAGAGTCGTCTGTTTACGTGTTTGCGTGTTTCCATCGTTTTATCTATCCGTTGACATATTCTTGAGATCGAGCGAACGTGCAAGTGACGACGAGTATGGTTCTAATTTGTTAAATTATAAATTATAGTTGTAGTTTAACGGCTGTTGTTCGATATTGTTTACTCGCGTCTGTATTCATCGTGTGATTAATTTCATAGAAGCTCCAGTTGCTAACACGTCGTCGCAAACAAACGTGATTAGCATTTAACAACGAGATCTCGCGAAATTTGAAAATGACGGAACGCAGCAAAATTACATTCCTCAGGTTCATTCCTTCTAAATCTTCCCGAAATTTTCATGAATCCTCCTGATGTATTTCGTTGCAAATATTTTTCCGTATTTGCCATATATCTTGTCATATAAACACTTGCGAACAAATAAAAGCCCAATTATAAATATTAAAGAATAATATTGAATCATCAAATACTATTCAACATACCTAACACGTTGATTACTACGATGGGCCACCAATGATCCACGTTTTGGCTACACTTTTTACATCGATTAAAATAATGCAAATTTCATCGACTAAAAAGTGTTTAACAATGCGAATGACTTAGACAATTTGGAATATTCGGAGAAAAAGTATACAAATACCATCTTATTTATAAAAACGATATTATCGTAATATTTCGCAAAAATGGCTATTGTAAATACTATGTAACATTTCGCAAAAATTAATCTACGATGTGATACATTTCAACGTACTGCAGTCTCTAGGACGAAATATACAAAGTTCATGTGGCAGTCGACGTGTTAATATTCTACATCGGTTTCGGCAAACCTCGACGACGACGTCAACGACCTTGGTGCCGCCATTATCGCGGCGAATCCTTCAAGAGAGGGCCCGATCCGTGTTCCGTAAAATTGCTCGTTCTTTCCTCCGAACAAGCAAAGTTAACTCCGTCGGCAAGTCTGGTACTGGCCTGAAATGTAACTCACGACTCTTGGCTCTTTGAACGACATCCAAATGTGTACACTAGCTATCTTTCTCTGTCCCTTTACCTGTGGCACGTGATGCGTGAACCAGCAAGATGTCAGGTAACCGGACCGACTTGAAAAGCGGAAACGTAACCGGAGACTATTCAGACGTGTCCAACGCAAATCGTTAATTTAAGAGGGGAGAACTAGTTTGGCTTAAATATTGACTTTCCTTAGTTAACGCGAAGCCTCTGCCTCTCAGCAGTAGTAAGGTCGCGTGTGTATTCAGCCCTGCTTGGACGAGACTGACTGTGCAAAGAGGAGACTAGGCAATGGAACGAGGGAAACAGGGAACGAGAGGATCAGAGAGAGAGAGAGAGAGAGAGAAGGACGAGGAAAGGTACACCAAGGCATTTTGGATATCTGTACAATGTGTCTGGATGGTTACTGTCGGTTTAAATACGGGTTTATACTACTGATTGCATGGTATGACGTACTGCGGTTGAAAAATCTTTATGGAAAATTTTTTAGAAAATGAAAAGGGCAGCAATTTGGCACCGTGGAGTCGTTTCTCTTAGAATTCGGAATTACAAACCTTGGAATCTTTGGAATCTCCAAGCATACTTATCCCTTGTTAATTTTCTTATTGGTTCGAAATCGATATCGAAGACTCGATAATTGTAATTCTTCTTTTTTCTTCAAAACTACGAAGTTAGGCTAATTATTACTATTAAATATACATACTATGCACTAATTACTCTTAACTAAGTAGTACGCGCCGTTTATAGGTGAACTAGTAGTTTGGGACCGTATGTGGCAGGGCACGTACCAGGAAAGTAAAATGGAACAGTGGCAGTCAGACGAGTAATATAGAATCGTGTGTAAGTGGGCAGGCATTGTAACACCGTCTATTGTAACACAACCACAGGTCGTTTACGGTTACACACACATAATAGAACTACGTATAGTTAGGTAGTCCATTGTTGAACAAGTAGAATAGAGGCAGCTATTGTTGTACAAGAGACTGTATACGGTTGAGCAAGTAGAATGTACAACTAAGATATGATCAGTGCTGTACAGCCACCGCAACAATACCTTGCATGATTAAACGTGAATTGGGCCCAATTCTGCAATATTTATGCCTCCCTTGGGATGCTACTTGCGCTTATTAACAAGCATTTGTCACTTTAATCCACGTTGATTACCTTGTTATTAGTAAAACGTTTTTGTAGAGTCATACAGTTGCCGCGTTAACAAAAATGAAACTTCGAGAAGAACTTAATTAAGAAGAAATAAAATGAAATCGAATTTGAAGATATTAAATTTTTCCATTCACTAAATTATTTCTCGCGTTTTTATTATTCCAAAGATAAATTTCTTTATTACTCTAATAAGACAATAATCAATTTTTCCTATTATTTCTACTAATATTATTTCAATAATATAAAACATTTCACACAAACCGCTCTTTTTCTTCCAGACGATTCAAACCGACCAAAAAATATGACAATTCCTCTGCTTACGCTTCTAAATTACAAAAACAAATTATTCCACAAAAATTAATTGACAATGTTTTAGACGTTCCTAACGATAGGAACATCGCTATAATTCAACAGACTATACAGACGTACACGGTCGTACTACGGAAGTCGACTTGAAAGCAACGGTGACAATTACAGAGGACAGTGGAAGAGACCTGTCGCTAGTCAGACTGTCGTCAGTAGAAACACCTCGCCATCTCGGCGATATTGTCGTTACTGCTTAACGCCAGTTGTTGCGACTACTTACGCCGCGTTGCGTTTGTTGCTTCAAGCTAAGCTCTGTTTCTGCAATTAGTACGCTGCGAGGCTGCGAGCACGCGCGTCACGCGCGGTCGCGTTAATTCGTCTGGAACGATTCATTTTACTGCGATGCTTCTCTAGTCGCCGCGTACTCTAACGCGAAATTAATGAAACGCGCTTTAAACATTTCTCGAATTGTTTGTCCAAGGAGAGCAAAAGGGAGAGAGTGCAAACCGATATAGAAACTGCAAGAGGTAAAGTGGAAAGGGGAAACGAAGCAACGAAATTGCGTTTCACCCGAGTCTCCTTTAATTTCGCGTAATTCTTTTCATGCCGCGACCGTGGTCGTTAACCGCTCTCTTTGTTTCAACGCTGAACATTTCCTTTTCCGCGAGATTACGCGGCGGAATGGAACGGACAAACCGCAACGAATTACCGAAACAGAGAGCTTTCCGAACGGTACACGGTTGCACGCGACAAGCGTTTTTAACCTTTCCGCGATTGTAACGACTTACGCAACTACTTGGATGGAAAAGTGGTTGGATCTGAAATGTCAGTGACAATCGTTGAAACGTTTCCTTCGTGGATTTACCACACGTCTGCGTTGAACCGGAGGGATATTGGTGCGCAGTGATGGATGTCTCGTACTTAAATTTTGAAACGATTCTGAGATGGATATGTCGTGATAGGTACTGAACAAGTACTCGAGTATAATTAACAGTATATTTATTAACAACAGAGGGTTGCAGAGGGTTAATGTTTTAACGTCAGCTTCGGTTCAATAGTAACTTTTGCAAATATGAAACAGATTCTGATCTTCTTCGGACCATATCGATGCCATTGTTGTAAAATTTGAATCGCGATTTTAAGCATATAGCATCATTTTGTTACAATTATTTATTAATTATGCACGAAAGTCTAACATGTTCTTACATTCTATGCTCCTTCTGACGTAAACTGATGTCAAAACGTTGTTACGGTTCGATTATTAACTCAATTACTCGGTTTGTTGCATTTGATAAAAGAGCTACATTCCTCTATATGTTTTCAACCAGAACGCGATAACATTTGTTAAA
>NC_057776.1:7093901-7120950 GCF_014825855.1 Bombus pyrosoma
GATTGTTAAGACAAAGACTATTTGTTCGTTTGAAGAACCTTAGCTAGAGAAATCCTGAGACTTATAGCGGGTCCTTGGGCTAGTTAAAAATATGCTATGAAGATGTTTCGACATCTGGCGATCATCTTGTCCAAAGAATAGCGTCTTTGTGTAGCAAGCCACGGGACAGAAACCGTTGGAAAGTTTGCTGTCGAGTGCCGCTACAATTCTACGCTTCTTTTAATGTGTCGCAGAAATTTCATCGAAAATAGTGAAGATTCCAAGCATCGAAGATTGAACATTCGGATCATTGAAAATTGAAGACGCGGAGTGTTACGTTTTATTGAATTGCCGCGTTTTCTTCAATGTGATGATACGATTTAATCAACAAATTGCATACACACGGCTAACGTTAACTAGCGTTTAATGCAACCGGCAATAAATTCCACGTTTCGGCTAACCTGCTATGTGTAATACTGGCACCGGAGAGGATTAAAGTTGTTCGAAATAAATTATCAATATATTATAATATAAATTAAAATATATATACATGTATGTAGTATCGTCAATCGAATATACTGTTATTATATCCTGATATTTGTGATTTATTTATAATGAATGGATTGTACAAATATAGACAGAAAGACGATGGTAGTTTAACATGAACTAATCGCAATAACACGCTACAATCTAGACAACTCTCAACACAACGGATTCAACGTTCTCTTTCAGACCACATTCTCTCGACAACGCTAGCAGCACTATATCGATAACGCAACTCGCACTCTCTGACTTCTCGATTCAAACTCTCCGACTTCCAAACTAAAACTGCCTGCTCTCGCATATCTTTTGCCTTTCCGTAGACCCACCACACACGTGTTCTGCGACCTCTCGTGGCCAAAGCCACGTAGACCTTTTCTACGAAACTATACACTTGAAGGATCGACGACACATTGATGGGCCCATCGGCGCCTCGGCTTATGTCCGCGATACTACATGTATATATAATTAATACACAAAATTTCTATTCGCATTAACCGTATACTTAACATTCTTAATCGCCAATTATAGTTGTCGACGAATAAGTTTATTCCGATACCGAATATCGTACAACCGCGAAGTTATCAGGGAAGAGAATATACAAAATTGAAATTCTCACCTTGAATATGCGTATTGTCGATCGCTCTTACATATACAAATTGTCGGTTAATTGAACCTTAACGAACTTATTTCGACTCTATAGTCAACGCAATTAATATTTATAATTTTCGACTCGATTTCGATTGAGACTAACTGACAGACTGACGGATGTAAACTCTTCGGTTAACAAATGGTAATTACTAACTGCTCCAAGTCGCTACATTTATTTATATCTGTCGGAGATGAAAAGACATCGGGGTCTTTCGTTTGAAAATGTTTGAAAAGATCCCCAATGTTTGTTCAAACTGCCGATTTTGTTTACAATTTTAAACTGTCCTAGTATCGTTAGGTAAATTTATCACACGATATAGCTTTCCTTCGAGTCGCAGATCGCCCGTTTGAATTTTGTTTTCGCGTTACGGGTCGTACGGAGCGTGGGACGTAACACGGAGGTCGTAGCTTTGCGCACGATTCGATACCAGAAGCTCGTGAAAGTTTTCAGATTAGGCTGGTCTATCGTCCTTAAATATCTCATAACGATATTATCGAAAATACGTCAGTCGACTATTCGAAGGATTATCCAAGTTGATAGAATTGCGAGAGAATGAATGTTAATGAATGTTTATTAAAACTGCGCGCTGTAATTCCATGGAATCGCGTGCAAGAACCGTGGAATTACATTGCACGAGAGACATCCCAATAGCAATGAAAAGTAAAACGTGGAAAACGAAGCGTGAAAACTTTGAAGAAACTATAGTGCTTGAAGTGATCTCATCTATGGAGAATCGAGAATTACTTCAGTGTCTTCTCGAATAGATCGTTGCAGATACAATGGAAACGAAATGAAGACGCGAAGTTTTCTTGATTGGTCAGCCGTTTTCAAGAAGTCCAACGTCCAACCAATCAGACACCTTAAGGGACCTTTGTCCGAGAAGAAGATCCCTAGATCAGCATCTATAAAAGAAAAGAAGAAGAGAAGAGAGATTTCGGCTCAATCCGCTTTAAAGGAGAATCAGGTTCCTTTAGGTTTTGACGTTTCGCTACAGTCGGCGACGAAACATAAAATCAAACGCTTGTCAAAAACAAGAAGATGTTTTCAGAATATTCAAATCCCAATTTACAGAGAAACTATCGTGTTATCCGAGTGTCGAAATAAATGTAATTTCCCTAAACGTCCGAGTGATTTAAAAAAGCCAACGATAACTTCAGTTTTCAAAATCCGCTGTGTGATTTAAGGATTGGAATCGAGATTCGTGCAAACTCCAATCTTACGTCATTGAATATTTATTCAAATTTCCAAATACCATAGAAAATACTATTACTATTATTCGTCTTGTTTTCTGAATTTCTAGGATAAATATAAAAATAGGACAAATAATATTCGAGTATTGGGAATAAATCAAACGAACGTCACGCGTGCCATTCGCACTTCGGAAAAACAATTTTTGTCAGCTCATTCTCCGATTATTCTCTCGTTTCGCGCTATAGTTTCGTTCGTTTGTGTTCACCGGATGCGGGAACGGGCCGAATTTCACCAAGTTACCGCAATTCCACGTTGCATCTCGCAATTGTTTCCGAGTATGCGAGACACGGAGTCACGTACGATGTCACGCGTGTCTGTAAAACCGCATTCGACTCTCGAGCAGAAACGCTCTCTCTCTCTCTCTCTCTCTCTCTCTCTCTCCTTTGCCAGAAAGAGAATAATATATTTGGAAGTAATTGGAAAACAACGTCAGCGAAGTTCTCTGAGAAGAGACGCGTGAGGATCGCGATATCGCGTCTTCATAGATTCGTGAGATTTGCTGAGATAGTAAAATAATTTTCTGTTGTTTCGTTTGGTACTCGTGACGTACGTACTTTACAACGTTAGATATACAAGAAGAATCATTAAAATCTTTCCACAAATCTATTTGCTATTTGTTTAATTAATTGTTTGTATAATTTTTTAAAGAAGACAGTCTGTTTTGATAAAGATCTCTTTTACCATCGATATAATCATTTAGTTTGTCTTAGGTTTCGAAGTAATCTTCGTTCTTTTCTTTCTACTTTTACAATAGAAATGTAGTAAATTTGTTCTATAGATACAGCATCCAGTGATCTTCAGCTGAGAATGAAAATTGCTTTCCTTACCGTTTCTCGTAGCTTGGTTTTCCTAAAGTTCTCTAGCTTGAGATTTTCCGATTACGATTATTACTCTCAAACAATTCCGGTCGTTTCGATCATAAGGAAATCGTTGCGCTAATTTCTAACTAAAACCGACGCAAAAGAACTTGAAACCACAGAAAACAAAACGTTACAATGCTCAGAAAGATAAAGAAACAAAGTTAAACGAGCGTAAAGAGATACGCTTGAAACGCAAACTCTTTTAACCTCGAGACGAAAGAAAGCCTCGCCAAGTTGAAAAAGCTCGGTTGAAATAAAAACACGTAAATGTAGAAGGTGTAGCAGCAACCTTGAGAAACAAAAGACAACATTTAAATTCCCACGTAACGTTGTTATCCTATCCGACGACAAAGATCTTGAAATCCTTTCGAAAGCAACAACACTCCACCATTCCATTCAGCTACGATGCTTTGTGCTTTAAAGCAACAAAAGGTCGTCGGCGAAAAGTATCTTTTCGTGCGTGGATAGTTTGCATGGCGTCTCGCGTGCTACCGCCAACACAGTTCGAATACAATCGCGGCCACCCTGTATTTGTGGAACGTAATAACGCGGTCGCTGGCGCCAGCTTATTCTAATCATCGCAGCCTGCTCGAAATTAAAGTCTACCGTCTAATTAACGCGTCCCGGCCACTGTTGTATGCGGATAATCGCCGCAAAATTGCCAATGGTTAACGTATGCGAATCGTCATGGAAAACGCTCCTTTCTATCGGTCACGTGGCAGGAAAATCTGAACTGGATTCAATAAGTTACGAAGTTACGTTTTCCTTATAGCGTGCATTTCGTTTGTTCTTTGGAATTTCATGGCGAATTGGCGGGATTTTTATGTGTATTAAAGTAATTTGTAATAATTTCTTAGGTCGAAACCTCGAAGTCATTTCTGACTTGCGTTTATTCTGTCGGTTTTTACGAATTTTACAGCCAGTTTTGGTAAGATTTTTCCTTGTTGCAGGTAGTTTTCAGCAAGTTTTTACATCGAGTCTCGTCGTTTTTAATTCATATTTATTCTTTGAGTTTGAGGTGGCTCGTAAGAAATTTCGATGCCCGATTGTTTTATTCGACGAAACAAGGAAAAGAAGATAAAGAAGAAAGAAATCCACGTGGAAAATGTATTCATCGAACGCTTTGAAAGCGATAAGAATATTTTTTCGACAAACAGGGCCGCGAATTGTGGCACAGATAACGACAAATCGAGCGACGTAGGCGGGCAGAATCGAAACGCGCGATCGATGCGCGTAAGTCATTCGAATGGAAAGCTCAGATAGACGAAACAACCGACGAGAAGATAAAGCCACCTTCGAAAGACATTTCATCGACGCGTTTCTGCGCGTTTCCTACCGATACGTCGAGGGTTTCGAGTACGTAACGATCGTTGCACGATCGCTGATAGCCTCGTGTAACGCACGTTCAACGACCCAATTTCCAGGAACGCGATCCATCAAACCGTGTAGGCTGTGTGCAGACGTTCGTGACGAAATATCGAACATTGGTCGAGGGCGTGGACGTTGAAATTACAGCCGAGTCACGGTTTTACGATAATCGACAGCTCGATGATACTTCCGTGGTTATTGAAACGATTATGTGAATTTTAATCGTAGGCCGGCAAGGGAAAGGAACGGAAAGTGCTGGATTAACGTGTGCTCGATCATCGTCGATATTTGACTATTGGATTTAGGAAATTGTCCATGTAATTTTTATATCCTAGATATCAGGTGTATCTGATCGAATAAAGGTGAATTTTTTCAAAGAATTAATCACATATTTAATAATATATTAATCAATATCTCACTAATCAATATATCGTGACATATATCGTAATCTCTTCATCAGCGGAATCGCATTATTGAATTATATATGGTGTTATACAAGAGTCGATCCACCCACGATCCTCTGTGAATAAATGCTATTTCACGAAAAATACAGAAGAAAAAAATAAAAGAAATAGGTAGCCGTGGATTTAAAAAAATTTTTAAAGTATGGAGAGAATTCGGCCAGGTATTACAAAGTGTTTTTACAAAGTTTTTGTATTTTGTAATAGAGAGATAAAACGCGTGGATGAATATATTGGGTTGGCAACTAAGCGATTGCGGATTTTCTCATTACCACCTAATGACAAAATCGGCAATCGCTTAGTTTCCCAAGACAATATATATTCAACAAAAATGTAAATTTTCCATGAAGGCATCTACTGACTCGTCTTCCAATTTATTCGCCGATTCTCACGATCTCCCAATTTTCTCTCAACACCATCGAAGTGGAGCTAAAGCACATAATTTCCGTACGTGTATTGCAAAAAAATGTCGTATGAACAAAAAAGGAAGGAGCGCGGAGATTGACAAATTGTCAAGGCATTCGTCATCTCGGACAGAGAGGAAACGCGAGCGGGGGTTGAAAAAAGAACAATACGAAGCGTGACCAACTGCACTTCGCCAGGATGGACGAAAGAGAGGCGAGGGATCGTCGAATCACTAGCCCCCTGATGACCGTCCGGCGATGGACGGCGAAATGGAAACGCGGTCCGTGATAACCAATGAACACAAGGGGTTTTTGTGCGGGCGCGTGCACCGTGCTGCTCTCTGAAAGCGATTAAAAACTACAAATGCCTGGGCGCGCACGTCGTGACGAGATACACGCGTATCCACGCTGATCATAAATCTATCACGGATGAGCGAGCGTAATTCGAACCGGTCGAAAAATTCCGATTTTACCACGCCGCGTCTCCGTTTCGCGTTCGGATATTTTATTTCGCCATCTGGCTACGTGTACGCGGGATTATACCGCGTACGCGCGTTATAACTCCGACGCGACAAAACCTCCCCCGCTAGGCGACGACCGTCCCTGGCCGCAGAAATGACCAACGCTTTGTCCAAAACCCCTTCAGCCACCGACCAGGTATCGTACTTCCGTGTTACGAATTTTATTTCGTTTTATACAAGCTGACTTTGAAATCGTTTTACATGCGAGAAGGGCGTGACTCGTCACGTGAAACTGAGTATTTAGAAAGTTTGGAATGATTCGAACGACGATTCATTTTCCGAGAATATGGAATTTGATCGCGATTAGCACTGGTACTACCGCACTAGTCGAAATGACAGTTTTTATATTTTTATCTTGAAATTCCTACTTCACGTTACATCTTTTCTTCACAATGATGTAATAATATAATCTATGATGTTAATTTTTGTTTATTACTTAATTTGTACTTTATAATTTGTCCAGCTGCACATTTGGTAAATTTTTCTAGCTTTATTGCAAATTAACACGTGGATGGCTACCCCCAGCGAGATACCATCTTCGAGTTTGACTATTTTATTTCTTTGGTCAGGTCAGTAGGGTGTTTTCTCTCTTTTATTATTTATTTTATACTTTACAATTTGTCCAGCTGGACATTTGGTACATTTTTCTAACTTAATTGTTAAATAACATGTGTATGGCTATTTCCAGCAGGATACCATCTTCGAGTTTGACTATTTTATTTTTTTAGTCAAGTCAGCAGGGTGTTTTTCCCTTTTTATTATTTAATTTGTACTTTACAATTTGTCCAGCTGGACATTTGATAAATTCTTCTAACTTAATTGCTAAATAACATGTGGATGGCTACCCTCAACGGGATACCGTCTTCGAGTTTGACTATTTTATTTCTTTAGTCAGGTCAGTGGGATGTTTTCTGTGATGTAAATGGAATAATATAATGAGTTTTATTTATTTTTTGTATTTATTCAAAATCAAAATAATTTTGTATCATGGCTACTTGTATCAATGCCAGACAAAATGAATGGTACTCGTCTGCTAAAATCAGTTTACCGAACCCGAATTAACCAGTTTCCTCGTTTTGTACAACTTCCCGCGCTTTTTCACAATTTTTCATTCAATACGATGGTGTCAGTTATCAGATAAATTGCGGATCGATCATGATGCTAATAGTAGAACTACCATACCAGTTAAAATGACTTTACAATTTTACAAGTGTACCAATTCTCATTTAAAGATCATGGTCCCAGATAGGCTATAATAATATCATGATGTGTACTACATAGCATGGAATTCCTTTTGTAAGTAATAAATCAATAAATATAAAGATATTCTACTGTGACGTATTTTTTAAAGATCAGTCATTTTCACTGCTTTTGGTAGAAATAGTTTCGTCTGAAATAACAGCTTCAGTGTTAATTAAAAATAAGTTTGTTACACGTATACGCGACAAATTTTCAAATACCTTCCTATATATCTATTGTATTCTCGCTAGAAAATCTGTGGAAAATTATTATATTTGCCGGAAAGTCAGAAAAAGTTATAGATGAATTATGTGACAATAATTTATTTTTATTTATATTTCGCACGATAAAGAAAGATTTTCTTCTCTATCGGTATTAATATATTAAGTATATTAAAGTAATATATTAAATATAAAAGTTTTATTAAAAGTGACAGATCGCGTATGTATAGTCGTGTCTCGTTGTCACAAGTTTGCGTGTGTCTTTGTTTGAAGCGAAGTCCAATGGGAGAGACAAGGATGGTAATCGCAAAAGAATTATTAACGAGAAAGTTTCTTGCGGATACATTTCTGTTTCGTTCTTATACGACAGTGAATACTATTCTTTTGTTCGAAGTAAACTCTAATAAAGAAACAACTGCAAAAGAATCGTTGTACGATTGTTTTAGAGCATGGTAGTTTACAAAGAAAGTTGTACTCTGATAGTAGAAATTGATAGGCGGAACTAAGGACTGGAGTAACAACTTTTATCAGCTACACAATAGACGTCTATAAAAGTATCTGTATAGTACCGGATCGTAAGCTACGCGTTTGTAAATAATCGCGTGGCAGAGCTTTCTGTGGCAATTTTCACATTTCGTATTACCACCTCGCAAACTCCAACAAATAGTACCAAGTTTTTCAAACCTCGTTTTGATAATTCTACAGAGCCATCGGCTCACGTTCCGCCATTGAAAACTCCAGAAAAAGCGAAACGCGAAGAAAACAGAAGAACCGTCCAGTCTAGTCTTTCCCCGAGTAAAATGTACAGTTTCGGAAATTCCGCTACACGCCATCGGATTCCTAAAAATCTTGCCGCGATAATCCTCAAAAAACATCGTTGCAGGCTGCGCCATTAAAAAGCAGAAAAAGCGAAACGTAATGAAAACAGAGCAACCCACGTTATTCATACAGCGAAGCTACCCCCGCAGAGAGACCTTAACAGCCAGTCGTCTTTCCATTCGATTATTATTCATCCTGTACCGGGTAATTTGCATTTTCGCGGTCCGAAAGCTTCTTCGTCTACAACCCTCGGGGCGGAAACGAGCACGACCCCTTGACGTGGGAAGAAGAGCGGGTCATTAGGGAAGATGATTGCGCGGGGGTACGTCCAGACGATTACACGTCGCGTCAGCGTCACGGACGAGCCGGTAATTGGAAACCGCGTTATCCAGTCAATCGTGAACGTCGATGCATTTTTCGCGTAATTCGCGAACCAGTCGCGACCACGTTTGAAACCGGCGCCGCGCTTCCAACCGCTTTTGCACGTGGCATGGCATTTGACGTTTGCACCGCCGATGAGCACACGGCCTATTGGTTATTGCTTAACGTTGTTTCACGGGACGGCAGATTCGATGGCCCAACCCTCCTCTGTCCTCTGCCCTCTTTCATCGCATTTTTCACGAGGCACAGCGCATTCCCCTCGACGTCCACGTCCGAACGTACCGCTTCTTTGCTCGCGATCTGATATATCGTCTGTTATAGTGCGTTTGGGCTTAGCTGGAGCGACCGAGTGCTCGTTCTTCCCACATTTGAGTAAAATTTGTGCACGAGCTCTCGTTCGCCAAATCGACGAATTCCAAGACTTTTTAGACTTTTCGCCTTTCTTGAGGAGTCTCTTTGGCGTTCTTTCTTGAAATTCTGTGAATCGAAGGGATTTACTTGATAACAGTCGTGTCAATTGTAGTTTAATATCATATATTGTTGAGAAGTTTGGATCTTAATAGCCGAAATAATGGTATAGGAACACTAAATTCACACTTGGAATTTATATTAGAATAGTTATATATTTATTTGATAAACGATTTCAAAGATATTCATCGATACTTGCACGCGTCTCAGCACTTTCTTCCATATCCGACTGTTAACCGACTGAACAGTTTACATTTCTTTGTTTTCGAGACGCCGCGCGCACACAACTTCCACACACTGATATTCACATACAAGTATTACTACTACGCAGCTAACCTAGTCTAACACATAAAGTTATACATATCTCAATCATACATATAATATAATATTATATATATAATTATAGTTTTTATTCTTGTAGTCGCCGAAATAAATAGAAACACTTTCATTGCATGTACAGATGATAACAGAATAGTTTTGTATTTATTTAATATATGATCTACAAGATGTTCATAGATAACCATTATGTATATATGTATATCACTACTGCGGGCGGATCCGGAGTAGCGCACAAAATTACATATATTTCAATAATTCTTCAAGGAAATAAAGATCCTCACAAGGGATTTACTTCACTTCGTCGTAACAATTTCTTCGATTCCTTCACCGTTGTGAAATGAAACATCTCATAGGAAGACTTTCTTAGTTCGCGTGTTTAGAAATTGATGGAATTTTTTAATATAAATTTTATTTCCCTTCTTTAATTCTCAATTTCGATTCTTCGGAATCGAACATTAATGGAAAATTAATAAACACAGAAAAAGTGGAATTGATCAGACACTCGCATGATTTTATGCACATAATCAGACACTTGATAAAATGCTGCTAACACTTCCATCGATCAATTGTAATCTGTTACAACCCTTGCTCGTATCCTTTTCAAACACCGAAAGACCAAGAACGTCATCGACATAATTCTACTTCCGACAAATGCCCATCAAGCTTTTCCGCCTACTCGCTAACGGAAAGTAGCCACGAAGCCTCAGAGCGAAGCGATTGCCCGTTTAATTCTCAGGATCTTTGCTCTTCGCGCTTGTAGTCGCGTTTACATGCGCACGAACCTTGTCCTCAAACATCAGGAACACTCTTACGCCAGTGTGGCGGTAGTTAAGTTTCGAGTTGGCCAACGTTTATGGACGCGGTTCAAACCTGATCTCGATTCTAGTACGCCATTGTTATGCTAAAGCGGCGCCGGGCGTAGGAGAAGAAAGACAGAAGGACGAGGCAAACGGTGAAAAGGTGTGGGTGGGACAAAAAGGTTACGCGTTGCAAAGCGTAGAAAAGCAGGATGTAAAGCGACGGTAAAGAGCTACACGCTTCTGTGGTCACGATATACAAACGTCTCTGGCCGGCTGGCTTTGTTGCCGGTACTATAACCCCGCTGACACTAAAATTCACGCGCGTCTGCCTGCCTGCACCGTCCTACCCAAGAAAATACGCGCAAGAGTTCTACTGTGTACGGCGAATCATTTTCGCTCTGCGTTTTCAATGAAATTTTGGCAGAGTCGGTTGGCTCTTTGGGCGAAGGATCGTACAAAGGTTCGTCTGCCACGGTTATGAGTGTATTAGAGTGTATTATTAATATAGATACTTTTATTGAGACATGTATAATTTTGTGTGCTAGACTAGATTAGCCGCGTGTGTATCGACGAAGATCCTGGAAATCGTTTATTAAATAAATCTAACACTATTTTAATATGAATTCTAAGTGTAACCTTAGTGTTCCTTTACTTTTATTTCGGCAATTAAGATGCACAATTCTCAACAATTTTGAAATTCTCAAGCACGTATATGTAGGATTTTATTATTATTTGTTTCAAATGGATTAAACAGGCAACAATAATTTGTTATAACTAAGACAACTAAATAGTTAATTAATAACTCTCGTCACCACGGTTCCAACGCTTTCTTTCACATGGACCACGCTCTCTCACAACGCTGACAACACTCTATGACTTCTCAACTCACACTGTTAACACGTTGACTGCCACGTCACCCACATTCGGGCGACAGCAAAGCTTCTGATTGGGCCGCGTCATCCATATTTGGGTGATGCTTATTTGACTACTTGCAAAGGATCGTCGTACGTATTTGAACAGATATTCCACAGGAAGTAATGAAACTATTGAATTGTTATAAAAGTAATACGAAAATGGTTTATTAAGAAAATTATTTAGAATGTAAAACTTTGAAGCATTCTATTGAAAGCTGAGTTTGGTCGGAACAATTTGGACAATAAATTGTGTTCTTTAAATTCTCCCGTGTCTTTGACCGGTCCGTTCGACGTCATTTATATGCATAACATAGTTTGCATGCGCGTCTAATGCTTCTTCCAGAATCATTTTTCCAAACGGCGATATTATGCTGACTCCGTCGAAGACAAGGATGTTTTGTATTTTCAGACAACCCCATTAATTTTGCAGCTAATAATTCTCTAAATCTTCTAATTTTTACATCCTTCTTTGTTGCAATTTTCTGATACAAATGAGTTGCCGCGTACACATTCTTCCGGATATTTGGCGGAAGAAACGTAGGGATATCGATGGCACATTAGGCATATCGGCCTTACGCTTTGATGACATTATGCTTGAGTCGCGAAGCCGTCGAGAAGCTTCATCGTCGAGTGTCGTCACATATCTACTGGAAACGTATATATTTAATAAAAAATGATTATACGAATTATCAGACGAATAGCGTGCACTGTAACAAGAATTATAAAAAGCTTGATTGAACAAGAACTATAAAAAGTTTTTTTATAGGCTCGCCTCGCAGCGTAAGGTTTCGCGTTATCAGATGGTCCGGGTAACGAGACGATGCAGTTCGTCGTTGCGTGAAACATCGTTAAACAATAACCAATGAGCCGTGCGACGGCATCGTGTGGACGTAAAATATCACGCCCCCAGCCAATCTCGTAGGAATGTGCACGCATTAACCCCCGTCGAACCAGCCACGAACCAGCTGCAAATTACGCGAAAAATTTGCCCCGATATCGACCATAAAAGCGTTCAATTGCCATTCGACGGCTGTTCCTCCCGGATCCTTTGTTCTTCCATTCTACAGGGTAATCATCGAATCGTCGAGATACATGATTTTTCATTATGGAAATAATTGGATCAAAGGCTTTATCGTATTATGAGCTGCACCGAAAAATATCTCGAAAATGGTAATAGGAATTTTAACAAATGTTTGAAAATTAAATAATTCATTATCTTTATTTTTTAGCTACATCTCTATTTTTTTTCTTTTTTTTTTACCTATAATATGATGTCGAAAGATCATCGCATGGCAATATGATTTTTCTTCTTTCTAGTTCGTTATATTTATCGAAGGGATTAAGTAAAGTGATTCAAAAATTTGAAGGAAATTCTCTTACGCGGTTGAGTATACGTACGGTTCTGGGTCGAGAGAGTCTCGTTGCTCGACTGTCGTTATCTTTAAGAGAACCCTACCTTCGACCTTTGCACTCTTTTTAACATCCTGCCGCCAGACCCACGTCCCTCGCTTTAAATCTTCCGAACTTAATGCCGCGACCACGATCCTCGGCCAGTTGCTCTCGTTCGCGTACTTGTAACGTCAAAGTCAATTACTCACTCGGCAGACTTCTCCTCGTAAAAGTTACTTTTAAATTCTAGCCTCGCGAAATCTATCGTACGATAAGTGCACATCATCCCGGTTTTCTGTGAAATATCTGAGAATACTCTAAAATAAAAATATCCTAAATATCGTCTGACGTAGGAAACGAAAGCAGGATACATTTTCCCTTGAATTTCGGGCAAAATGGACAAGATCTCGAGACGAAAGGTATCGGTGGCGGGATAGAAATTTCAAGGGATTAGGTAAAAATCGAAGAAATCGAACGACAAGGCCGGTGTGGCCAACAAAGGGACGAGTTGCATCGGTAAACGGAGGGGAGGGGAATCGACGAAAGTGGGAGGAGATAGGACGGATCGAAGGGCAAAGAAGACAAGTTTCGGGTTAAAAGTAATCAGGATAAGCTATTGCCTCCATTACGCGCACCGTCTGCTCCCGGTTTTACTCCTCTTTTCCGTGTTACCCCAGCCATCGGATCACCGTTTTCGTCCGACCAGCGGGATCAATCACCAGATTCTTTGATTAAACCTCTGGCAGAGACACGCCCTTCCGGCATAATATCCCTAAACACGAAGGTCGAAATGAAATTGGAAGAAAACGAGCGTGTCGTCTATTTATCTGTTCAAACAAATCGAAATCTTCAGATTTATCGAAATTGTTCCATTTTTGTTATAGCGTTAGCTTGCCGTTTGTTTGGAATACGTCGGCACCGATCGAAGATGGATTTTTCTAGTAGCTCGATTCTTCTTTTTATAGATTTGTTTATTTTCTAGAGAAGAGACATGGTTTTGTTTTGAAATTGTAAACGGAATATTTTTCTAGTTGAACTTTAGCGTTTTTCTTCTGCCTTTACCGTACATTCTTTATGCACATTTGTCTGAATTAACGTAGAACTTTTGTTGATAGGCATTGTAGCAATTCGTCAAGTACTTCGCCTCTTTCACGTGGACTTCTTCGGCGTTTTCCAACGTTTAGAAGAATCCATTGTTAAATTTACGTTCAAAAAGTTTTCAGGAATACTTTCAGTCCAGGTAAAACAACTTGTAAATGTCCGTATGAAGGAGACCCCGTTGTTAACCAAGCATCGTTACATTTTTAGAGTTTTGCGTAAGCATTTGCCATTCTTGCTTCTCATGGAATAAAACCAAATTTCTTCCTACGACGCTTGTGAAATTTTCGATACGGAACATCTTCGAAATTTCAAAGGAAATATCGAACGAGACACGAAGTCATTTACATTATGGTAATATATTTAATATCTCGTCATTTCTTTCCTCTGCGCTTATTTAACGCGATAACTAAACAGAAAATACGTATGCATTTATGACAAGTGTGAATATGCAAAAATACACGAACATGTTCACAAACGCAAATATATACAAAACACCAAAAGTAAAGTACATATTTTTACATTTAGAAAATAAAACATTCCTTCGCATTCGAGTCGCAATTCTTTAGCTGCACAACAAAAGAACATGATTGTGCGTAAAGATCTGTCTAATACGACGACAGTGGAATTTTCTACTTGACGCGTCGAGGAAGTGAAGATGGACAGCGTTGAACAGACGAGCTGGCAAGTTATTTCGTTTCGATATCTCGCGATAAATCGCCTCGATTCCTCGCCGATTATGATTCGTCTGTAAATCACCGGTTACCCACTGTTCGATGTTCTCCGCTTGCGGTGCCATAAATCGCGAAATGAAATGAAAAGAGCGTCGAGGGGCACGTCGGCCAGGCCGCGAATTAAAAATAAAAAAAAAAATACCTGAAACGCCATTCCCGGTTTTCCGCATATTCCGCGCGAATTGTGACTGCGGTCACGTGTACACGAGCACACACACATATACACACCGACTTCACATATCGTGAGTATTCGCGTGTGCAAAAAGCACACACTAATCTCGACGAGGATTTTCGACGCGGCCAACGGAGTATTGGAGCGTGGCGGTGTAGACGCCGCTTAAGCACCGTACACTCCGAGTAAAACGAATCGTTTGTCGCGTGAAACATTTATGCTCTCTTTCTCCCATTTTGAAAATGGTCAGCCGCCGAAATTCGCGCGTTTAAAGCTTCCAGCGCGCACTATGCACAGATACCAATCGACATCGCTGATGATTTGATGTTTGGAATTTGAACAACAGTTTCTCGCGAGTAGACTGCGAATATTTTTAAAAATTGTAATCTTTACAAATGCAACTGGAGAAATAAAATCTGCCTAGAGATTTGTTTTATCCATTAAATATGATGATAAGTACTACGCTTTGAATATTTTATCCATTTTTCCGTATTATACATATTCTCGCATTTATGGACAATTTAAATAAGGAAGAATTTGCGGAATGCACAAAAACATGTAAAATATCAAGTTCAAAGCACACACGGCGATACGTAGTCGATGAAACAAATTCCTATCTCGCTTTCGTTTTGCATAAACATTGGCCGAGTCTACCGAGGAAACAGCAATATAATAGTTGGTATTTTACCATGAAGCTTGGAATTGTTCTAATGATAGAAACATAGCAAAATTGGCTAAGCTTCGTTCTCTTCGTCAGCTTTTTCCTAGTTACCGTGCTGATGGATAGCAGTTATTTCGTTAGAGACCGCAGCTTGTAAGTCGGTGATTAGCGAAGCGTAGCGCAACTGATTAACGTTCAATAGGGCTTCGAGATTAGCCTGGTAAATCCTATTGCTAGAGGCGACCCTATGCATCGACCTGTCGATAGCTTATGACGTGGCTACGTAAATATTGTGAAATTATTAACACATTAGCCCGCCGGACAAATTTACATTGCCAGGTCGCGCTTGTATCGTTACGACATCTGCTTGGACAAACACATTGTTCACAGCTTTTGCTCCATCCTGCGATCTACGTTTTCATCACAACGTTGTTATCGGTCGTTTGCGAAATTCTCGTCACGCGAATGGTAGTTTTGAAATATTTTTACAGCGACATGCAGTTGATCGACAACTCGCAACATATTGAATTTGAATAAAAACTGCCTATAAATCGCAAGAAACACGACTTATCGTTAAACTGGCAATATTTACGTATTTACGTGAGATTCGAAGATTCAAAAATAAGAAGATGCAGCTAAAACTTTGACTGCCACGCCGAAATCACATGTTTCGCACAGTGTTTTAAACACAGTGCACCGTTAGATGCAAGATTTGTTCTCTTTTTTATTTCTTATTGATGTTCTAATGAAAATGTTTAATTGTTCAATGGGGCACTTTTTATTTCAAAGTATCTTCTATTTATCGGTTATATTCAAAACGCTCTAACTCTCAATTTTCAATCAATTTTTACAATTGTAATTGTAATTTTGTAATTGTAATTGTGTTCAAGCGCTCCGGTCACCAATGACCACCGAATGAAGAGAAACCGTGGCGGGTCATATATGGCCAACGTGGCAGTCAAAGTGCTAATATACAAAAATATACAAAATATTGAAAATATAATACTTCTATCACCTTCTTTCCGCGTAATCCCCAATTTAATTCTCGCCTGTATTTTAACAAAATCTTGCAAAGTTTCAAATCGTTAGCTTACATAAATACAAAATTCAGCTTTAATTCAGTTTTACCGCAACCTTCTTCCATAGTCCAATAAAAACGACCAAAGAGTGAAACATCTGAAACACGAAATTAATATGCTAACTTGACCAATCGTCGCACATCGACCGTTAGCTTCAACCAGACCACGATCTATTAACCGAAAGTCACACACAACAATAGACTGCAAACTGCAGTAGGTAGGTAACTATCCTAACAGTGTTGGCGAACAAGCTTAGTATAACTGTGATGGATTAAGTGTTGCAAATAGCCCTGTTCGCTTTAATGTCTCGAACTTGTACGAGTACACGCGCCGCACGCGTTTGTCCGGGTGTTCTTCGAGCAGTGATTATGTTGCACGCGAACTTAATCCATGGCGATGCACACGGAAACGATGGAGAGGACGATTGTAGAAGGGTGCGGTAATTGCAGATCCTGTGTCCAGTAATATGAACCAGAACTCTCGACCAACTTGTTCGGCCAGATATCTGACCTGAGGCGAAGATCGATAGTCTTGAGTCGTTGCATGGAATTATCGCCTAGGTTATTGCTTTTCGAAATATACTCGATACATTCTTATTGGCAATTTCCGTACAAATTATTCAATCGAGATTTAATGAAAAAACCTAATTGAAATGGAAGATATAAGGAGAATTTTATAAAATTTTGTTAACTATATTATATAATAAGTATATATAATATGTTTATTGATCGATAGATCTATTTACAATGAATTAGACAGGAAACGATGGTTACTTAACGTGAACTAAATACAGTAATGTGCTATAACTAAATAGTTAATTCAAAACTCACAACTAATAGTTTACAACTCGCAACAACTCGACAACTCAACTCTCGACTTCTCACCACTCGACTGTCGACTCACAACTTGACTCTCAATTCACGACTACTCGACTCCTCACACTTCGACTCTCAACTCGCGACTACTCGACTCCACTTTCAATTCACGACTACTCAACTCGACTCCTCCCCACTCAACTTCCAACTCACGATTACTCGACTCTTCACACTTGGACTCTCAACTCACGATTACTCAACTCGACTCCTCCCCACTCGACTCAACTCGACTCCCCGGTAAAACTGTCAGGCCCTTTCTGGCCTAACGGCACTTAGGCCTTCCCGCAATATTGTTTATTTTTCGCCAGATATTTCTTACGCCATTTGTCCACGATACTACAATATAGCGACTTCGAGATTTTGCAATTAACCACTGGTAATGTACACGTTTCAAAGTACGAAGTTTCAAACGTGAAAATTGTAAATCAGTTTTAATGAAAATTTCATTTTACTCGTAATTGGGGAAATTGTAAGTTCAAAATTCCAAATGAAATGAGTATCGCTGAACATTTTGTTAATTTCCTGCAGTTTTCTTCAATTAATTTTAACTTCAAATTTACCTCCTTTTCTGCAAATATCCTGACACGTACATATGACACGTATCGCATGAAACATTAAGAATTAAAGATTAAAGTTTGAATAAAAATTGGAGCTAATGTAAAGTGTATCTTAATACTAAAACTGTATGTTTCGTGCAATGGATTTCTCTGGAACGCGAATGTCTTTGTTTGAACTACAGTTTGTTGGGAAAAATAAGAACTACAATTGTTTGTGAAAGAACTGTTATCGAAAAGTTGTAATTTCTCGTTGAAAATTGCTCGTTATTTTTAGTAACGAGTAATTGTTTATCCCCGATTTGCAGCGTTCCAAGCATTCCGATCATTTTTTCACGGTAGGTGATTTGTAAAATCCGAGGAATTGGAAGCACCTTCGAAGAATTTATCGCCTCTGATAAAGAAGCTGACGATCAACGTCGAATGGCTGAGCAAATTAATTCATTGAACCTTTAAGAAATTCCATCGCAGATGAAATTGCATCGAAATGAAATTCTATCAGCGTGCTTTTACAAAGTATTCGTATTCCGAGTGTGGACTTTTAATTAAATTTCCAAATATAATATCTGTTGTAAACGACAAAATACAAAATGAAAAATACTCCATATTACTCCTACGAACGATTGCCTATAATATATTTTACGTATATTTTAACTTTTCCACAGTACTTTGCGTTTAAGGAATACTTGATGGATGATCCGACGCTTCCAAGTATCTCGAGTAGTTCTCAAACAAATTATTCGAAGATTATAATTTGGAACAAGATTAATAGCAATTATTTTATTTTCTTTTCGATTGTATACTTTAAATGACCGTCTATACTTCTCTATACATATCACTCCATAACGTTCAAATTATATAACCAAACCCATGCCTAAGCTGTTCACTATCACCTATGACCCAACGTTAATAAAAATTGGGGATTAAAATGCGCTGTAATTTTTCTCCAAATGTAACGCAATGCGATGCACGCTGCGATAAACATAACTCGTGAAACTTAATTTGTCTTCGCTGGCTGTGAATATTTCGACCGTAGAAAAGAACGAAATTTCTGTTGTCCGTTTCACGTGGATCGTAACTGGCCATCGTAACCAACTGTGTGACATTCGATTCGTAGGACAGGCGTAAAGTGAAGCACGGAATTTCATTTATGCGAAAAATATTAGTAGCTTCGTCGCGCCCTAGCGCCCTTCAACCTCGGCGGGCCTCGCACTCTCTTGCAGTTTCGAAGCTATCGAGTTTCCGCGTTTAACAAAATTCCGATAAACCGTGGCCGGGGCCGGGACGACGCGAGGCAGCGAGAAAAAGAACGACGCAGGTGTCGACCGGTTGTTGAATATTGGAGGCTACGATATTTCGTTGACGTTTTCGTTAATAAAGTTTTCGAGTGTTGGCCCGGTATTCGTCGTGGAATTGCAATCTTCGCGTCTACGAGACGGAATTGAAGTTTGCGAACCGAGTCGAGAGCGAGTGTGCGACAGTCTCCAACAATACAGGCGTTTCGATGTCAAATATTGTTTAGTCGAGAAGCTGCATACGCAAATATTTTGATAATCCTTTTATCTTTCCTCTATTCCTTTTCAATTATGCCATTTCTCCGTTTCTCCGTTTCGTTTGCTCATTTTTGAAAGTTGCTTTCGTTTCTTTTGTTCTTAAACAACAAGCGTTCTTAAACAACCTTTTTAATTAATAACAGAGTCAAGGACTATCAAAATTTTTCCAAACCTTTTCAGTTTTCTTCCTTTTTCTTTCATTTCCTTCGACCAATGGAATTCTCACGTTTCCTTGACAAATAAATACCATAGTAACCTAAGATTTTGTAAAAATAATTGTCGTCTTCAAGTATCCTACGATGAAAGAGATTACAAATATTCTGGAAATTCCAGTGTACCATATTCTTCTTCACAAAGCTATCCAAAAGTGCGTGTTTATATTATCGAGAATTTTGCTCGCAAGCTACAAAAATTCCACCTTGGAAGAGATCAGTAATTCCACCTACAGAACAATCTCTGACAAGATTTCCAAAGAGAAACCGCGAAAGACAGCAGAACAATCTGTGTAGAAGGAAACTGCACAGCTTAACCCGGACTTCGTTGAGCCAGCCTCCCATTAACCAATCATCTGCTCAAGCCATACTTCGTTTCCGCTCTTTAATAACATTTCACCGATTACCACGTCGATCGTTCATGCTAATACCTTGGACCCATTGAATTTCTAATGTCGGACCCGCGATACTTGTCCCTCGTACAAATTTAAATAAGCGGTTTCCTCTGACGACCCATCCGCGCGTTCTTCTCCGCGCCATTTCGCCATTCTCGTCTCGAATACACACACCCTTCCGTCGCGTTTCTCACCCTTTCCTTCGTTCGCTTGGACGTTGTTGAACCATCGAGGGGGTTGGTTGGCCGCGTTTGCTCGACCAGAACGAATTCGAAGCGTTAACGGAAGCCGATTCGAGGCTAACGAGCAGACGATCCAATTATAGAATTTTCATTCGGACACATTCGCCCGATGGCCAGCTTTTGTACCGTCGAGTTAAAGCGAACCCTATTCAAGAGAGAGAGAGAGAGAGAGAGAGAGAGATGCTGGTATTAAACGTGCCGCGGGATTTAGTCCGTGGATTTCCGCGCTCCGGGCTGCAAAGTGCCCCGGCACGAAAAATTACGCCGCGACAATTATCGCGGCACCAGCCGTTATCGGCCGATGTCCATACTGCAACAAGGAAATCGTTCGACCATCGTGATACCGTACTTTTATCTACCTGCCTCGAATCTATGGTATTTTCTGACTAAACGTTGAAATTTTCCTGTCTTTCGCTATGAATTCTTTTATCTTCGTACCGTGAAATACATCAATTGCTAAGAAAAATTTCGGGGTCTCTTTCTTTATTGTATTTGTACCCAAACTCTTGTTAATTTTAGTACATCTTCTACCGTTTAATTAATATTGACATTTTGCAATGATTCCGTCATTTTGTTCGGTTTGATAGATTTTTGTAACGAGAAAGTTTCTTGGGACAACAGAGGATTTTAAGCTGACTATTAACGTTAGTGATTTTAGTGTTTTCTTCTTTTCTACCAATTGGAATGACAGGAGTGTAACGTAAAATGGAAAGAAGCAATATTTGGTTAACTAGACAAGTTCTGAAACGATTTATGGCGTCCCAAGCGCAAAGAGGAAAGAGGAAAACCGTGAAAATTTCGTCTGAAACCTACCAGTGGATTCGTAAGGTTTCCTTTTGGTAGGTTTTCTGAGTCTATTAAAGTGTTCTAAGGTGCCTACTGTTGCCCCCATATTTCGTTTCTATCGAAATCTCTCATGTACCGTGACATTAAAGCAAAATACTTAAAGAGCAAAGATCATTGCGAACAATTCCATCGGTGTTTCGTATTAGTAGACGAGTACTACGATTTGAAGCTAACGTACCAGAAATTTCTCACCTATGCTTCACCTTTACAAAGATCTCCAGAGACAGTTAACTATCACGATCTAGCATTTGATACTTTTTAACCATTTATCACTTATTTAGATCAATATACTACTATCCACCAAACGAACCAAAAACTTTCTAAGATTTACTAAAATAAAATACTTTAATCTTCTTTAACCATTTACCACTTATTTGAATCAATATACTACTATCTACTAAACCAACCAAAAAGATTCTAAAGTACACTTACTACTATAGACTTACTACTATACACTTTACTAAAATAAAATAGTTTGATCTCCTTTAACCATATACCACTTATTTCAATCAATATACTACTATCCGCCAAACCAACCAAAAAGATTCTAAAGTACACTTACTACTATACACTTACTACTATACACTTTACTAAAATAAAATAGTTTGATCTCCTTTAACCATATACCACTTATTTCAATCAATATACTACTATCCGCCAAACCAACCAAAAACTTTCTAAGATTTACTGAAATAAAATAGTTTGATCTTCTTTAACCATTTACCACTTATTTGAATCAATATACTACTATCCGCCAAACCAGCCAAAAAGATTTTAAAGTACACTTACTACTATACACTTTACTAAAATAAAATAGTTTGATCTTCTTTAGCCATTTGCCATTTGTTTGGATCAATATACTACTATCCACCAAACCAACCAAAAAATTTCCAAAATTTACTAAAATAAAATACTTTGATCTTCTTTAACCATTTATCACTTATTTCAATCAATATACTACTATCCACCAAACCAACCAAAAAATTTCCAAAATTTACTAAAATAAAATACTTTGATCTTCTTTAACCATTTATCACTTATTTGAATCAATATACCACTGTCCAGCAAACCAACGAAAAAGATCCTAAAATACGCTTCGTCTCTTATTTTTAGAATCCATCATATTTCGCAGAATATCCCCTGAGAAGTATCCAACATCCCAAAAATGAAACAAAGCAACGGAAGATCCATGAAGCACGTGGTTATAAGTTTGACAGTATCGTGTGTGAATCGATCAACATCTATTTACGTCCGGCACGTCGTGGAAAACGTGACCAGGTTATAACTGTCGTGGGACCAGTCCGCAACGTGACTCTATCTAATCTAAAGGATATTTTCTGCGTAAGCTACCATTGGAAGAAGGATGGGAAGGGTGAAACTCGCAGGATCAAGCATCGTGCTTTATATATTCAATTTGCATTTAAATATCCAGCTGCTTGGATGTGTTCTCGGACAAGAGGGAACGGGACGGCTCACGTAGCTCGGTTGAACATGAGAACAGAAACAGGGGAGTATCACGTGATTGTTTATACAGTGAGGATGAAAAGCGAGTATACACCATGGTGGAGGCACGAAATTTATTCAAACACTCCTACACATACCGACAGTGACGAGCCGAGAGAAAGTTTGAAAGATATCATTTTATTTGATGTTTTATTTTATCTTATTGTAATTACATCGCAGGCTTTCATGCATTTTTATATCTTTATAGACATAACTACTACAAATACCGTATAATTAATGCTCCATTTTAGGTGACAATGTTATAACATGAAATTAAGTATTTTAGAAGAAGAATCCTTGTTGTTTCGCCTTTGTTGATCTCCGACTTATGTACTACATATTGTTTACGTATTATTATTCTATGAAATTATGCGAACGGCTTTATTTCTATCTCAAATTCAATTTACACGCGAGAAGGACAGATCTTTGCACTCGACGACGAGCCAGCTTCCTTCGCGTGAAAATTAATGTTGTATCCAACCTAAATAATTATTAAACAACATAATTATATTAACGATGACCTGGTTTTGAACGATTTTAAAAATAGTCGCCTCGTTGCAAAATATCTCTCGAATGTTTCGATCTTCCGAGTATAAAGCGACCATCATAGATCTAAACTACTACCATCGTACACTTGTGCACACAGGCAGAAACTCGCGTATAAACCTGCCAAAGGATTAACTTCACCACTAGAAAAATGAAATTCATAGCGGTCCCTGAAAGATCAAAGGTGGCCTCTGTGATCGCATTAATTTATTACTGGAAAGTTGTAATCGAGAATTCGATCGCACCGGATGTGGTCGATATACGAACTACGAAGAAGGAAAATGCGATTAGAACGAAATAAAAAGGTGTTGTTTCGAGCGAGAAATTTGGACCAGAGAAGAGGGTAGTATCGGATGAATGGATTTTCAGGGTGAAAGCTTTTCGATGGCGAAACGGATCCACGTCGCGACACAGCGTCTCTTTTTCCAGGATTAACTCTTCGAACTCTCGTTGCTAATTTTAGAAAGCGAGCAGTTTACTACGTAGATGAAAATCGCGTCGAAGCAGACCGTCGGATGTGGCCGGGATAATTTTACTGTCGTCATCGTGCAGCGCTGATGAATTTCCGGTTTAATGGTCCCGTAAACTTGCTCGAGTCTCGTAGGTGCTCTCACCGCTATGGATTGTCTCTTAACGTCTCGGCAGATACTCGAGAAAACGTGAACGCGAATTTCTATTTGAATTTCGTCGGAGATAATTCAAACAGAGAATTGTCGAGTTTGCTGAATTCTGTGAATTTTTACGATCGTTTCATTGCCACGCGCTTAAACCTCTTTACGCTAGGAAGAACTGCTACAATAAATCGAACAGGCATGAAACGTATAAATAAACTTTATCACGCCATTACTTATCATTAGCCCTGTGTAAACATTTGGATGTAAACCTGACTTGGTAGAATTGCGAACAAAGAATGAAATATTGTGATAAATTGTAATTGCAGGTATCGTTTTTTATAACAATTTTAATTGGCTGAAACGTAGATGCAAGTTTATATTGTACTTTGTTTTAATGAAACAATCAAATATGGGTAATCGATTTGTTTGCAAATAAAGTAATACGCGTAGTTAATGAACGTGGTTCTCTTAATGAATTTGTTTACTCAATCGAATATCTAAATTCTTGTTTGCTGTTTGTTAAAGTACACGCGACACGAGCTTTCATCTCAGAAATGAAATCTTCTTTTTAGAACAGCTGGATTTCTCCAGACGTTAATGTCCTCCGATTACGATAAATTGTGAAATATAGTTTTTAATTACCTGAGTAACGTATGTACAACATTTGTGAACATCAAATCGACAGGCATCGTCCGATGCTACACCATCGATCGAAGGAAACGAGAAGAATCGTATGTTACAACTTAACGAATAACAAAGACACGATAAAAGAAGATATTTTCAATCTCGGCTTAAATAAATTTTTATTCCCACTGAGAGTTTTGTAGCTGGTAGGTTTATCTGCTATGTTTATGTTGAAAACGTCGTGTTAAACCGTGGATTGGAAAATTCGCGGGTACACGGTAGGATTTTTAATCCCACGAGGCCGTGTCAAACGCGCAGGCCATTTTATTCGAATCGGTACTCGCCATTTTGTTTCACGTTCTCTCCGATTAATTTGAATTTCAGCCAATTTATCTTTCGGTCCGAAACGAAACGCAACGCCCTGACAAATAATTCACGATCGACCGTGTGATTGCCTTTCCCGTAATCTCCGTACGGTTTAAATATCGATTCCATTTTTATAGATTATTGCATTTGCCAAACGTTTTATCTCGGATTATGCGCCACCCTCGATTTATGCCACCGTCCCGAGGAATAACACAAATTGCAAAGGTTTAATCGTCGATGTTAATCTGCTACTCGAACGATACGAATTCTTGATAAGCGACTCGTCTGCGACCAATCGCCTAAACCGATTCATTGCTTGCCATCGCAGCAAAATCTTTGAAATTCCCTGTATAATCGCGTGGGAACTTCAGTTACGATTATATATTCTTGATATTAGAGCGTTGCTTCAACTAAGAAAATTTCCTTGCCACTTTCCAAGATCAAGCTTTGTACTATTTTCTATTTCCAGTTTTGTTTTAACTTTATGCTAAATTCTTCCTCGAAGCATAAAAAAATCTCGTCGTTCCTTAAAACAATACCAAGATCGTGGCATAAAAATTGGAGAAATAATGAAAAAGCTGTAGTTAATATACATGTGATCTCCCATTTCAATTTTACACTGAACCTTTTTATAAAACACTGAAAATCTTCTCGTTCCTTACGACAGACTAAACCAAAATTGGAACATAAGGATTCGACAAAACTGCAGAATACAAATCCCACGATCTCTCGTGTCCACTTTACACCAAACATTTTCTCCAAACGATACAAATCTGTCTATTCCCTCGAAACACCTACAAGAACAACAATCGTGTAAAAGAAGAAAGAACAATTCAAGAATCAATCTCGTACCAAACTCGACACACTCCGCTAGTTCACCGCAAACACGAACGAATAAACGCGTTTGCGATCAAATTCGCGCGAAAATTCCTCAAATTCCGAGTTAACCGCTTCGATCTCTGAACAGCTGAAATCTCAAATTTATCCTCGTTCGCAAGATCAATGTGCAGCTGGCGGGATTGTACGTGAGTTTCGCAGGTTCTCAGCTTCGCTCGGCGCGTGTGAACAGGCGATTGCGGCCATGGACATCGGCCCTGGACGAAGCCGTGGAACCGCGTTAGATCGCAACCACACGGCGAGTCTCGATTCGACGGCGCGCAAATCTGCACAGAAGCGTCGCGAGCGTGTGTCGAGCGGTCAGCCGGTTAGTCGCTGGCGCGGCGGACCGTGAAATTATCCTGCGAACCCCGGAATCCCGGCACCCCATACCCTGGCTGCCACGTTCCCTGTCGAAACTCCCTCTCGACTCGTGGCCAAGAGAAACCGACCAACCCTGCCGCGCTTTTATCCCATGCCGGAACGATTACAACGATCGGTCGCAGCGATACGCGCTCGCGCCACCATACTTTTGCTCTAACCGCCTATGATCGGGTAATTATACGAGCGCCGCGTGCGCGGTGTCCGGCAAATTGTGATGCAAATGACGCAAGGGGGTGGGTCACGCTACGCTGAGTATGTAATATCGGACAAAGGGGTAGATTTATTGGATGTTGATAAAATGTTTTACTCGGTGCTGTCATTGACGAGATACGGGGCACACCAGACGTTCGATGATCTTTCGTGTCCCATGTTTTCATAGTTACTCGAGAGTTTTCCTTTTTCATTTTTGTGTCAGATACGACGTTATATACATTGCGTATAGTAATTGACGCTACTACGATCCTCGAATTCTTGGTACTTGATAATATTCTTATCTCTTTGCGCATTTTATTTCAATTTTGTTATCAGCTTTTAAGTGTTTTATTTGAAATTTACTTGAAAAAATAAGACAATTTAAATGAGTAAAGGAAGAAACAAATTCACTTAAATACCAGTTTTATTCACACTACTGCTGTATTTTGTAATTTTTAAATGTATGGTAATTTCCAGGATGCAACCCTGCGTTTCAGAAAAAAAGGTGGACATGAAAAGAATGTTGAGTGGGACTCGACAAAGGAGCTCCTGAGATAAAAACTGATGTTACACTCGACATAGGAGTGCAGAGGGTTAATGTTTTAACGTCAGCTTCGGTTCAATAGTAACTTTTGAAAATATGAAACAGATTCTGATCTTCTTCGGACCATATCGATGCCATTGTTGCAAAATTTGAATCGCGACTCTAAGCATCTAACATCATTTTGTTACAATTATTTATTAATTATGCACGAAAGTCTAACATGTTCTTACATTCTATGCTCCTTCTGACGTAAACTGATGTCAAAACGTTGTTACGGTTCGATTATTAACTCAATTACTCGGTTTGTTGCATTTGATAAAAGAGCTACATTCCTCTATATGTTTTCAACCAGAACGCGATAACATTTGTTAAA